>NC_133327.1:195009188-195163268 GCF_042186555.1 Aquarana catesbeiana
AAGCTAGGGCAAGCAATGAAGAAGTTGATCTATTTTTTGCAGACCTGCCCTCTGGCAAGGTGGAAAAGATACAGCGTATCTCCTCCTCCCTAGAAGGGAAGTGTGTTTATCCTCTTCACAGAAGACAAACAGATTTAAAGCCCACCTCCTGGATGCCGCATATATGTTTTACTGTATCATAAAGATTAATGTGTCAAACATTGATTACTTGTAATTTTTGACAAGTGAATATTGAATGTTGATTGTTATTTATTCTAGAGTGGTATATGTTTTTGGTCCACCCGTGAAAGAAGCCCCCACTGATGTTACCCCTACCTTTTTAACGACTGGCGTGCTTAGTACGTTACGGCAAGCTGACTTTGAGGCACATAATATTTTAAGAGAGTCTGGTAAGTTACTGCCATTGTGTAATTGGCTTTCTCTTGTGTTGTCAGCTTATCACTTTAATTCCTGTGCGTGGGTTTGGCAAACATGTTGTATAATTGCAGTGACTCATATGTTATTTATTTAGAATCCCCTGGTAATTAGTGCTCTGCATTTTGCTTTTGCACATTGGTTTAATATAGTGCAGCATATTGCTTTCTCAGTATGTGGAAATGCATAATATGGTGTAGGATGCTTAGATATATGGAGCCTTTAAACCAACTGCCCTGATGGGGTCTGCAGCAATTCTGTGCTGCTATGTGACATTTTGCTCTTTTATAGCAGTAACAGTGGTAAATTACAGAAGTGCAGATATATAGGCTCAGTTGTTAAAGCATTGCCTAGGACAACAATAGTATCAAAGTCTTGGGATTCACATTAACCAATTGGATACCATCTCTTAACAGATCTTAGCATATGAAACTCTGTGTTGTATATGTACCATCATAATTGCACATTCACTTCCCTACTGAGCAAGCCCATATGGTTTTGTAGTCACTGTAATAAAAAATAAAAAAAAGCAAGATTCTAATTTACTTTTCTCTTTTGTACATACATTTTTTTTTTTTATTATGAAGTATTAGTGTTTTCATGTACACTTTTATTTTATACATACATGTAGATCTTTGTTGTGCTGTTTGCTGGCAATTGGGGTTTTCTAATTGTTTTTCTTTTTACTCAGGTTATGCTGGCAAAATAAGTCAGATGCCAATCATATTGACACCAATGCACTTTGATCGTGATCCTTTACAAAAACAGCCATCATGTCAGAGATCTGTTGTCATCCGGACATTTATCACAAGTGATTTTATGACTGGCATTGCAGCTACACCAGGCAATGAACTCCCGGAAGAGGTATTTTTTTTTTTTTTTTTTTTTTTTTTTAATTCCACTTCTATTTCTTTTTTTTAACAAATTACTTCTTTTAACCACTTCAGCTACGGAAGGTTTAACCCCTTAATGACCAGGCCATCTTTTGCGATACGGCACTGCGTTGCTTTAATTGACAATTGCGCGGTCATGCAATGTTGTACCCAAACAAAATCGATGTCCTCCCCCCCCCCCCCAAATAGAGCTTTCTTTTGGTGGTATTTGATCACCTCTGCGTTTTTTAATTTTTGCGCTAAAAACAAAAAGACCTACAATTTTGAAAAAAAAAAACAAAACATTTTATTTGCTATAATAAATATCCCCCAAAAAATGTAAAATGAACTAATTTCTTCATCGGTTTAGGCCAATATGTATTCTGCTACATATTTTGGTAAAAAAATCGCAATAAGTGTGAATTGATTGGTTATAGCGTCTACAAAATAGGGGATGGATTTAGTGCATTTTTATTATTATTTTATTTTTTATTAGTAATGGCGGTGATCAGCGATTTTTAGCGAGATTGCGGCGAAGAGATCGGACATTTTTGACACTTTTTTTGGGACCAGTGACATTTATACAGCGATCAGTGCTATAAAGATGCACTGATTACTGTATAAATGAGACTGGCAAGGGATGGGTTAACACTAGGGGACGATTTAAGTATGTCCTAGCGAGGTGTTTCTGACTGGGGGGGGGGGGGGGGGGGGGTGTACTGACTGGGAATACAGAGAGAGCGGTGTTCCTGAGCACTAGGAACAGATGATCTCTCTACTCCCGTTAGAACAAAGCAGTTCCCCATTCTAGCTCTCTATGGAGTGATCGCGGGTGGGCACCGGGCATAGTTTCCGGCACAGCGCAGTACACGCGCCCACTGTTTCTATTGCACAAAGTTCCGTACCGGTACGGCGACTCGAGCAATAGATTCACCCTACTGCAGTATAACTGCGGTGGCTGGTCGGCAAGTGATTTAAAGAAGCTATTTTCCTGTATTAAAGCACTGCAGATCAGTCATTGAAGGGAAGGTAGAGTAAGTACTGCTTGCAGGGCTCACCTCATTTATTTCCTGCATCTAGCCGAACTTTGCCATTTTTTTTCTTTGTAGGGTGACATACAACTGCCGTTAACACAAAATTTCATTCTGTCACATTTAATGGCTTGTGGCCATAAAGTTTGGCTTAGAACAGTATTGTAACCTCTTTCAGGTTGTTTTAAAATCTCAAGCTTAGTTTTTTTCTATTTGGAGCTACCCACCCACATATTCTTACCTTTTGCGATACTTGGCCAAATTCTTCCCTCATCTCTCCCTTACCTGGTTTGTGAAAGCATCTTCTGCTGGGTGTATTCTTGTGCCATCCACTGGAAGATATTAAGTACTGCATTGTGGCTGTACTGTAGCCTAAACATGAGCTTAGTCAGCATTGGGTCTCTGCACAGACTCTGTGCATGAGCAAATGGTCTTTCAAACCAGTCAGAATGAGTTGCAGTAGCACTGTAATATTAGGGGACACTGTGTTATAAAGGGGCAATGTAATCATTACAGTGCTCCTTTTAGAGTGCCATCCCCTTTACATTACAGTGCCCCTAGCAATCACAGCCCCCATCACAGTGCCCCTTGCAGTCATGCCCCCTTTCTTTCTCTCTAATCACCAGGCCCCCTTTACTCTCTGCCTCCCCCACACAGTCCCACCTTCAGCAGGGAAGAGGCAAGATTCAGCCTGTGTGTCTTATCCAGGGTCTCCCGTCCCTTACCCTGCTGATAGGATGACATCGATGGCAAGGTGGGAAATTCTAGGGAGGACACACAGGCTGAATCCTGCCTTTGCCCCACCTAAGGTAGGAGCTGCTGATCTGGATTATATTAACCCCTTTTTCATACCTAAGCCTTTTTCTGGCATTTGTTTCTTAAAAGTTAAAATCAGTATTTTTTGTTAGAAAATTACTTAGAATCCCCAAGCATATATATTTTTTTAGTTGACACCCTAGAGAATAAATTGGCGATCATTGCAATATTTTATTTCACGCTGTATTTGGGCAGCGGTCTTTGAAATTCAGTTTTTTTGGAAAAAATACTCTTTCATGAATTAAAAAAAAAAAAAAACCCGTGAAGTTAGCCCAATTTTTTTGTATAATGTGAAAGATGATGTTACTCTGAGTAAATAGATACCATATCATGCCTTAAAATTGCGCAAACTTGTGGAATGGCGAAGAACTACGGTACTTAATTTCCATAGGTGACGCTTTAGGAATTTCTATATGTTACTTATTTAGAGTTACAGAGGAGGTCTTGCACTAGAATTATTGCTCTCGCTCGAACGATTGTGGCAATACCTCACATGTGGTTTGAACACTGTTTACATTTGCGGATGCGACTTGGGTATGTGTTCGCTTCTATTTTCTTCATTTTTACACTCTCTTTAAATTTTTTTATTTTTGAGCACTTTTATTGCTGTCACAAGGAATGTAAACATCTCTTGTGACAAGTACTTTTTATGGAGGGATCTGGGGTCTATAAGACCTGAAATCCCTCCTTTGCACTTAAAAGCATTCAAAGCACCAAGTTTGGCTGTTTTGAATACTGTCATTCAAAACCGGGTTACTAGATCCAATCAAAGCTGATTTTGGCTTTGTTTGGGTCTCCGGCCAGCCGGCGGACGTGTCTGCTGGTCACTCGGGCTTCCCAGTGGGATGGGAGAGCCTGGGCAAGCTGCCGGGGGGAGGGGGGGACGTGACACTGGGGGACACTGTAGGATGCACAGGTGTTCCATGCAGGCTGCCTTTTCAAATCAATGACAGGCGGCTGGCTGCACGGAAGTGCATACCCTACTGTACATTCATGTAGTTCTGATGCACGGCTCAGGATTGTACCCTCTGGGGTGCACTTGGAAATCTGTGCAGGTCCATGCAGCTGGCCACTTGACAATGATTTGAACAGGCTGTCTGCAATGAACACCTGTGAAGACAACCCTTTGCAATTGTGTATACATTGCTCCACCTGTATGAATAGAGTCCAAATATTGGAAACATTTCTACTTTCAGCACCAGTTTATATTGTGGATTGTAGATGTTTATTTTCAGTATTCTGCCATGTTGGAGAATGATGTGTATGAGTCACTCTAATCCATTTTTTTTATGTAAGACCTTATGTGCCAAGAATATGAATCAATTGTGGATTTGGGAACATGCTATTTGTTTAGAATATTTTCACATCCGTTTTTTTTTTTTTGCAGGTTGTATTGAAAATGGTGACAGAAATTAAGAAGATCCCAGGAATTTCTCGAGTGATGTACGATTTGACTTCTAAGCCACCAGGAACTACTGAGTGGGAGTAATGAAATGTGTTAATCTGGTGTAAAAGTACTGTGTGCAGCTTGACGTTTTATCAGAAACCATTCCCAGTGTTGACATGCAGTACTGTTGTTCAGTTGACTGGAGCTGCTACTGTACGTGACATCTGATTCCGTTAGCAGAGCCTGCACCTAAAGTAAACTTCTGTTGGGTCATACTTTATTGGGGCAGAGGACTTGTACGGGTAACAATAATGGCAGCAGTTGCCTGAGGGCAAACAACTCATCCTGCTTTGCCTTTTGTCTTACGGAATCCGCCTGTTTTCACGTGTTTCTGTTGTTGCATATTTTTTTTTTTCTTCTTTCTTAAATTTCTTTGTTCTTTTTTTGTTTTCTTTTGTAAAATGTAAAAAAGCAATTCATTTATATACATTTATCAAAACCATTGTAATAGCCCAACAATGTAAAATGAATAACTGATGTGACCAACAGCTTTTGAACAGATTTATTATAAATAAATATTTTGCCAAATGGAGTTGCATATGTGTGCCAGTTGTTGGGAATTCACATGATTTTACATGAGGGCAAAAAAACATTTTACACTTAACATTTCATGTTTTTAGTATTAGTAGAAAATGAGTAAGTTAACCCTTTCCCGCCGATGTAACACATATATACGGCCCCACTGCACTGCGCTTTTTTTCATATATGTGTATCATATGCGCTCAGCGTGCTCCCAGCACAGAGACCAGGGGCCTCAGCAAGAGCCCCCGGGCCCCATATTAACGATCGGGACATGGAACTCACGATTCTGGGCCATCTGATCACTGTGGTAGCCACTGATTGGCTACCACAGTGATCAGTCACTGTGAAGCTTGCCCCTGTGTTTCATTCTCTGTGAATGGAGAGCAAAGATACAATGTAAAAAATAAAGGAACAATACCTCGGTCAAGATTTGATCTAGGTTAGTGCTAGGTTTAGTTTTTGGGTCAAATAAGGGTCAAAGTTTGGGGTCAGTGTCGATGTGTTTTAGGTAGGATAAAAAAAAGCAAAATGCAATCTATTTCTGGGCTGTACTATGGGTACAAAACTACAAATAATATACATGTATGTGATATTGCTGCGGTCGTCAGGAGCAGGAGAATTTATTGGATTGTTTTTTTGGTGGTAGTTTATGGTAGTAACAAATATACAGCTAAATTAAAAAATATATATATATATATTTTCTTCTATTTTGGGCTGGTTTTTCTTTGAAAAAAAAAAAAGATTGGAGATAACCAAAACCATTTAAGTACCGAGAGAAAGCCCAATTTGTCCTGAAAAAAACAAGGTAGAATACACCTAGATTAGTCTATATCACAAGTCATTGTGATGGCATGTACGGTTTTACTAACACATTTCAAAGCTGCAAAATTGTGCTTGGGTATTAAGATTTGTTTTACCCTTAGGCGTGAAGGGGTTAAGATCACTTATTAAAATCTTGTCAGGTTACAAAAAAAAAATCAAGATGAAAGTGTCCTGCAAAAAAAAAAAAGCCTTATATTTGCCTCTCCAGCTGCCCGAGTTTCCTACTTTACCTCTTCCAGAGCTCCAGCTGAAGTTGGTTTTTGGCATTTAAGACTTCAGCTAATGTCAGATGTCTGAGTACCCACTGAGTACTATGGTTCCATCCTCTGACACCCATGATACCACTGTTAAGTCTGGTAATGACATTGGGTCGTAGGATGGAAAAGAGGTTAGGACCTAAATCGGAGTTCCGCCTTGGGAAAAAAAATTAAGTCAGCAGCTAAAAATACTGTACCTGCTGACTTTTACTACATGGGCACTTTCCTGTCCAGGGAGCCCACGTTGTCGACACCCAAGCCGTTCTTTGGCTCGACTGTCTGGTGCAGCTGCCGCCATTCCGGGTAAGGGAATATAAGGACCACACCCACTAAATTTGATAACCTGTATAGGCTCTTGAAGCACCACCTAGCAAGGTTTTGGGTACCATTGTTTTTACTTTTTCACAGGCATGCGTAACTGTACATAGTTAAGTTGAAAAAAGACGCAAAAAAGTCCATCCAGTTCAACCAATAAAGAGGGAAAAACCCCCAAAAAAACATTTTTTTTTACAATCCCTTACCCACAGCTGATCCAGAGGAAGGCAAAAAACCTCAGCAAAGCATGATCCAATTTGCTCCAGCAGGGGAATAAAATCCTTCCTGATCCCCCAAAAGGCAATTGGATATTCCATGTATCAACTCTATCTATAAATGTTAGTATCCAGTTATATTATGTACATTTAGGAAAGAATCCAGGCCTTTTTTTTTTTTTTAAAGCAATCTACTAAACTTGACAGAACCAGCTCTTGAGTGAGTCTATTCCACATTTTCACAGCTTTTGCTGTGAAGAAGCCTTTCTGTATTTGGAGATTAGGGCCTGATTCACACCTATGCATTTTTTTCAAATTCAAAATTTTATTTATTTATTTTAGAAATGCCCAACATGGGCTTAAACAATACAGTACATACATATATTGGAAACATCAGGGGAGGAGAGGGAAAGAAAAAAAAAAAAATATTATATACTTTATCACGTGGATGGAAGGAGAGGCAGAGTGCATATACATTTCAAACCCATCTGTGTACATCAGGTAGAGAATATTTTGTGATTACTTGTTGAAAGGCCTAAGCCCTCTTGAACAGAAATCCTCTAATAAAAGGCAGCAAGTACATAAACAGTTATCCTCTACCTCTCACCCACATTCCCCGCCCCCCCCCATCCACCCAGGCCAAACCGACTCGCCCGAGTCCAGAGGGCTTCCAGAAGAAACAGGGAAGCTACTAATGGATAGGAAGGAAGGGTGTCAAGGAGGGAAAGGGAGGAAAGAGGGGGGGGGCGTGATACAGGGACGAGAGGGCACCAAAGGGTTCTGGTTGATTCAGGGCGGCCCAGAAATATTGGTCTCATCAAGAGGTTCTAAGAGAGGTACTTTCCGAAGAAAAAAATAAACTGGTGCCAAAATGCCCACGTCTTATTATATTTTTCCCGTTGGTGACTCGCAGAGAGCACCAGATCTTCCATTTTACTAATGTCTTCTACTCTCCGGATCCAAGACGCCACCAATGGAGGGGTTTGGCTTTTCCATTGGAGTGGGATACAGGATTTAGCAGCATTCACCAAGTGGCGTATCACAGACTTTTTGTATCTTTTAGTGGACATTGTGTTTACGTGTAGGAGAAAGGAGGGTGGGTCATCTGGAATATTGTATTCCGTGAACTTCTGGATGATTGTCCTGACTGTAGACCAGTAATAGGATAGCTTCGAACAAGACCAAAATATATGCAAGTGTGCCCCTTTCCGTCTGACATCTCCAGCAAAGTGGTGAGGCAGTCAGGTAATAAATATGCAAGGCTTGAGGAGTTAAATAACCACCTTGTTAGGAGCTTATAATTGGATTCCTGTATTTTCGTACAGATAGAGGATTTTAAGGCTAACGTTAGCATACGTTGAGTCTGGTTCGAAGTAAATGTACAATTCTAATCCCTCTCCCACTTTTTTCAAGGTCAGGTGTGTGTTATCTGACGGGGCAATAAGGAGGTTATACATTGTGGAGAACGTTCTCGGGAGTGCCCCACTTTCAGAGCAGTAATTTTCAAAACTAGTTGAGGATCTGGAAAACTCTTTCGGGTTTGGTATAGACGTAACGAAATGCCTTAGCTGAACGGCAGACCAGAAAAGTAGTTTAAAAGGGCCTGTATTATTACTTAGTGCCTCTATGGAAGGCCCAAGAGTCGTTTATTAGGAAGTGTGTTGCTTGCGTGCAATTTATGTAGGTTAGTGCATTCTTAATTTGGGGGTCTTGTCCTGGAGGAAATTGCAGATTTCCTATAATGGGGTATAACGGAGAGGTAGGTGTGGATATTGATTGCGTGAAACCGGTTCGTGCCCCCACCCGAAGCGTCGTCCCCATCAGTAGGTGTCTCTTAATTTCTGTTGTAAGGTATGCATAGCACCAGACTGCTCCCTGCAAAGGTATCTGTGTTATGGCTTGTTCCAGGTGCGGCCACAGTTTTTAGATCTTGATGACGGCACCAGTCTATAATTCTACCTAGATGCACAGCCTGGTAATATTTCTTCACATCCGGGACAGCTAAACCCCCGTTCATCTTACATAGTAGGTGAGGTTGAAAAAAGACACAAGTCCATCAAGTCCAACCTATGTGTGTGATTATGTGTCAGTATTACATTACATATCCCTGTATATTGCGGTCATTCAGGTGATTATCTAATAGTTTCTTGAAGCTATCAATGCTCCCCGCTGAGACCACCGCCTGTGGAAGGGAATTCCACATCCTTGCCGCTCTTACAGTAAAGAACCCTCTACGTAGTTTAAGGTTAAACCTCTTTTCTTCTAATTGTAATGAGTGGCCACGAGTCTTATTAAACTCTCTTCTGCGAAAAAGTTTTATCCCTATTGTGGGGTCACCAGTACAGTATTTGTAAATTGAAATCATATCCCCTCTCAAGCGTCTCTTCTCCAGAGAGAATAAGTTCAGTGCTCGCAACCTTTCCTCATAACTAAGATCCTCCAGGCCCTTTATTAGCTTTGTTGCCCTTCTTTGTACTCGCTCCATTTCCAGTACGTCCCTCCTGAGGACTGGTGCCCAGAACTGGACAGCATACTCCAGGTGCGGGCGGACCAGAGTCTTGTAGAGCGGGAGAATTATCGTTTTATCTCTGCAGTTGATCCTCCTTTTAATGCATGCCAATATTCTGTTTGCTTTATTAGCAGCAGCTTGGCATTGCATGCCATTGCTGAGCCTATCATCCACTAGGACCCCCAAGTCCTTTTCCATCCTAGATTCCCCCAGAGGTTCTCCCCCCAGTGTATAGATTGCATTCATATTTTTGCCACCCAAATGCATTATTTTACATTTTTCTACATTGAACCTCATTTGCCATGTAGTCGCCCACCCCATTAATTTGTTCAGGTCTTTTTGCAAGATTTCCACATCCTGCGGAGAAGTTATTGCCCTGCTTAGCTTAGTATCGTCTGCAAATACAGAGATTGAACTGTTTATCCCATCCTCCAGGTCGTTTATGAACAAATTAAATAGGATTGGTCCCAGCACAGAACCCTGGGGAACCCCACTACCCACCCCTGACCATTCTGAGTACTCCCTATTTATCACCACCCTCTGATCTTAGGGAAGGCAAGTAAGGTTCAGGATAGTCTAGATTTCCTATTTGCCCAGATGATTCTATTAAACTGACTGTGTACCTGTTTGAAGAATGACGTGGGAATCGTAATTGGAAGTGCCTGTAATAAGTAGAGGAATTTAGGTAAAATGCACATCTTAATAAGGTTGCATCTGCCGAACCAGGAATGGAGACCTTTCTGCCATAATCCAATAAGGTCCGGGTTTTGATTAGTAAGGGGGGGAATTCAGTTTAAAAGTGAGGTTTATATTGGCTGGGACAAAGGTACCTAGGTATGTTAAAGCTGTAGATGCCGACATGAAGTTGAAACTGGAGCCGAGAGTTTGCATTGTGGTTTGCGGGATCTCTATGCCCATGGCCTCCGACTTACTGTAGTTAATTTTAAGATTGGATATCCTCCCATAATCGTCAAATTCCCAGAGAAGGTTTGGAAGGGATGTGACTGGATTTGATAGGGAGAATAACAGATCATCCGCGTATGCAGAGACCTTGTATTGTATATCTCCAACCACTAGGCCTTGGATGTCTGGATTATTCCTAATTTTACACAAAAATGGCTCTAATGAAAGGGCAAAAAGAAGGGGGGATAATAGGCAGCCCTGTCTAGACCCATTCTTGATTGGGAGGGGGTCCGATAAAATCCCATTCACTTTAATTTGTGCTGTAGGGGAACACGTATGCATTTTGCAGATTTGCAATACAGAATGTGTTCCATAGGAAGCATGTTAAATATTGCTTTATTCATGCTTTAATAAAAAAAAAAAAAACAGTAAAGTTAGCCCAATTTTTTTGTATAATGTGAAAGATGAAGTTGCACCGAGTAAATAGAAAGCTAACATGTCACGCTTCAAAATTGCACACGCTCGTGGAATGGCACCAAACTTCGGTATTTAAAAATCCCCATAGGCGATGCTTTAAAAATTTTTACTGGTTACATGTTTTGAGTTACAGAGGAGGTCAAGAATTATTGCTCTCGCACTAACGTTCGCGGCGACACCTCTCGTGCGGTTTCAACACCATTTTCATATGTGGGCGGGATTTACATATGCGTTTTCTTCTGCGTGCGAGCACACGAGGACAGGGGCACTTTAATTTTTTTTTTAATTAATTTTACTTAAATTTTAATTATACTTAAATTTTAATTTGACACTTTAAAAAAAAAAAAAAGTTTGATCACTATTATTCCTATTACAAGGAATGTAAACATCCCTTGTAATAGGAATATGGCATGATCGGACCTCTTTACAGTGGGATATGGGGTCAATAAGACCCCACATCTCACCTCTAGGCTGGGGGGCCTAGAATAAAAAAAACGATCATGGCTTCCCAGCCGAGGCGGCGCTGTTTTTTTTTTGAGTGCAGAGGCCGGGTGTGACGTCATAACATCGCACCCGGCCTCCGAAGATAATAGAGACTCCGGCGACCATCTGGTCCGCCGGAAATCTCTATGGTGGACATCCGCGGCCGGCGGATCCATTCTCAGACTCGCCGATCTCAGCGGTGAGTCGGTAGAAGCATTGGCGGGAGTGGAGAGGAAGAACGGGGAGATGCTAATGTAAACAAGCATCTCCCCGTTCTGCCTAGTGACACTGTCACTGATCTCTGCTCCCTGTCATCGGGAGCAGAGATCAGTGATGTGTCACACGTAGCCATGCCCCCCCACAGTTAGCAACACTCCCCAGGACATGCTTAACCCTTACACTGCCCCCTAGTGGTTAACCCCTTCACTGTCAGTGTCATTTACACAGGAATCAGTGCATTTGTATAGCACTGATTGCTGTATAAATGACAATGGTCCCAAAAATGTGTCAAAAATGTCGGATGTGTCCATCATAATGTCGCAGTCACGATAAAAATCGCAGATCGCCGCCATTACCAGTAAACAAAAAATTATCAATAAAAATGCCTTAAGACTTTCCCATATTTTGTAGATGCTATAACTTTTGCACAAACCAATCAAAGCTTATTGCGATTTTTTTTTTTTTTTTTTACCAAAAATATGTAGAAGAATACGTATCGGCCTAAACTGAGGAAAAAAATGTTTTTTTTGGGGATATTTATTATAACAAAAAGTAAAAAATAATGCGTTTTTTTTTAAATTTTCGCTATTTTTTTGTTTATAGTGCAAAAAATAAAAACCGCAGAGGTGATCAAATACCACCAAAAGAAAGCTCTATTTGTGGGAAAAAAAGGACATCAACTTTGTTTGGGAGCCATGTCGTACGACTGCGCAATTGTCAGTTAAAGCGGCGCAGTGCCAAATCGCAAAAAGCGCACTGGTCAGGAAGGGGATAAATTCTTCTGGGGCTGAAGTGGTTAAGGATTCGTGGGTGGATGCCATCTGGAACCAGTGCTTTAATCCACCTCTTCTGTCTAAATGTTTCTGAACCATATAACTTTTGAGCCATTGTGGATCATTCGGGGCTGTGTCACTACCATCCCCATTATGGACATGAGCTCCCTCATGCTCCTTTGATAACACAGAGCTGAAGAAAGTATTTAATAAATTTGCCTTCTCTTTGAAACATTTAAAGAATGAGTGTTCCTTCATTTTTATGTTTTTTAACCACTTCCATATCGCTGAATGTCATATGATGTCCTGGGCTTTCAGTGGAGATATCTGAATGATGCCTGCAGCTACAGGCATCATTCAGATATATATTTTTTTCTGCCAGGGATTCCCTGCACAGTAAAAAAAAAGGCCAGCTGCTTGATTGTCTTTACAGGCGGTGGGAGGGGACATTTGACCCCCCCCCCGGTGCTTCTACCAGCTTGCCCGTGCACAGGGCTGGACTGGGACAAAAATTTGGCCCTGGACTTCATCCAGACCAGCCCACTTTAATTTTGCAAACACACACAAAAACAGTATATAAACTATACGCAATTGCGCAAAAAAATAAGTAAAAACATTCCACTGTATGTATAAACAGACCAGTGGCATTAAATTAATCATTTACCGTGACATTAAATTATTAATCAGTTACTGTGACCAGTGACATTAAATTATTAATCAGTTACCATGACTAGTGATATTAAATTATTAATCAGTTACCATCACCAGTGACATAACATTACTAATCAGTTACCGCAGTTACCGTGACCAGTGGCATTAAATTATTCATCAATTACCATGACCAGTGACATTAAATTACTAATCAGTTATCGTGACCAGTGGCATTAAATTATTCATCAATTACCGTGACCAGTGACATTAAATTATTCATCAATTACCATGACCAGTGACATTAAATTACTAATTGACCAGTGGCATTAAATTAATAATTGACCAGTGGCAATAAATTATTCATCAGTTACCGTGGTCAGCGGCATTAAATTAATAATTGACCAGTGGCATTAAATTAATATTAATGCCACTGTAGCATTAATATTAATTTAATGCCACTGGTCAATTATTAATTTAATGCCACTGGCCATGGTAACTGATGGATGAATAATTTAACCATGACCAGTGGCAGTACATTTATACAGTACAGATTAACCCCTCCCCCCCTCCCCCCGCCATGCTGCATATTCAGTTACTTTATAATTTAACCATGACCAATGGCAGTACATTTACAATACAGATTTACCCCTCCCCCCGCCATGCTGCATATTCAGTTACTTTAAGGCCCCTTTCACACTTATACGACTTCAAAATCGCGCGATTTTACCGCGATTTCACCGCGATTTGGGAGCAGTACTACTTTGCCACGTTTTTGGCATTAACAAATGAAAACATACAGTAGTTGGTATGAATTATAAGGGGGAACTCCACGCCAAGTTTTAAATACAAAAACTGGCGTGGGTTCCCCCCCAGGGGCATACCAAGCCCTTATGTCTGGTATGGATTGTATGGGGAACCCCCTACGCTGAAAGATCGGCGTGGGGTCCCCCCAAAATCCATACCAGACCCTTATCCGAGCACGCAGCCCGGCCGGTCAGGAATGGGGGTGGGGACGAGCTAGCGCCCACCCCCTCCTGGACCGTACCAGGCCGCATGCCCTCAACATGGGGGGGTGCTCCCACCCCCAAAGCACCTTGTCCCCATGTTGATGAGGACAAGGGCCTCTTCCCGACAACCCTGGCTGTTGGTTGTCGGGGTCTGCGGGTGGGGGGCTTATCGGAATCCGGGAGCCCCCTTTAATAAGGGAGCCCCCAGATCCCGGCCCCCCACCCTATGTGAATGAGTATGGGGTACATGGTACCCCTACCCATTCACCTAGGGAAAAAAGCGTCAATAAAAAACAGTACACAGGTTTTTAAAATAATTTATTAGGCAGCTCCGGGATCTTCTTCCGACTTCGGGGGTCCTCTTCCGACTTTGGGGGTCTCTCCGGCGTCTTCTCCCGGTGTCCGCATCTTCTGCCGGCTCCACCGCTATCTTCTGTAGCTCATTTGCTAGCGGTGGTCCGGACTTCTGCCTTCTTCTTTTCTTCCAGAGATGTTGACACAGGGCCGCAGGGCGCCCCTCATGCCCCAAAGCACCCACCCCCCATGTTGAGGGCATGCGGCCTGGTACGGTCAAGGAGGGGGGGGGGGGGCCGCTAGCTCGTCCCCACCCCCATTCCTGACCGGCCGGGCTGCGTGCTCGGATAAGGGTCTGGTATGGATTTTGTGGGGGACCCCACGCCGATTTTTCGGCGTAGGGGGTTCCCCTTAGATCCATACCAGACCTAAGGGCCTGGTATGCCCCGGGGGGGAACCCACGCCAGCTTTTTCATTTAAAACTTGGCGCGGCATTCCCCCTCTGGATTCATACCAGACAGCTGTCAGCACTGCCTGTCGCTCATCGGGAAAGGAAAAAAAAGTTTTCCTTTCCCGATCAGCGAGCATGGCTTGTGCTTACAAAGTCGCACTGAAGTCGTGTCTATATTTATTCAGGCACGACTTGCATGCTACTTCAGGGTTTAACATTGAGGTCTATGGAGTACAACTCGCATAGAAGTTGGACCAAAGTAGTGCAGGGACTACTTTCAAGTCGGCACGACTTAAAGTCGTGCCAATATGAATGGTAGTCATTGAAAATCATGGAGAATGACTTGTCATACGATTTTGCAGTACAAAATCGTGGGACAAGTCGTATAAGTGTGAAAGGGGCCTAAGTAACTGAATATGCAGCATGGCGGGGGGAGGGGTAAATCTGTACTGTAAATGTACTGCCACTGGTCATGGTTAAATTATTCATCAGTTACCATGGCCAGTGGCATTAAATTAATGATTGACCAGTGGCATTAAATTAATATTAATGCCACAGGCATTAATATTAATTTAATGCCACTGGTCAATCATTAATTTAATGCCACTGGCCATGGTAACTGATGAATAATTTAACCATGACCAGTGGCAGTACATTTATACAGTACAGATTTACCCCTCCCCCCCCCCCATGCTGCATATTCAGTTACTTACTAATTACTATTATTATTAGAAAAGTTATTACTATAGTGCTGCACTGCTGCTTACTTGAATGATGACAGTGACACTATAGCCTTGGTCTCTCTGTCACTGTACTTGCTGGTGGTTCTGATCCGATTCCGAATTCTCCTCCTCGGCTTCGGCTCCTCTAGGTTGCAGACTTGCAGCCAGGCTTGCTTTGCTACGCCCTGGCTCCGCCTCCTCCTATGTCCCCGGGCCGCCTCCGCCCTCCGTCCGTGAGTGACGTCACGGCGCCGGGACAGAGAGGCTGCCCAAATGGCTATATTGTTAGCTGTTAGGGGGAGTGCCTGGGGGAGTGTCAATGCCTGTTCTTTTGTGACACCGGCGGCCGGCCCGCCCGCCGAGTGCAGGAGCGGAGCCGCCCGGCGACGCTCGGACGGAGAGAGACAGTGACACATTCACTGTCTGACAGTCAGAGAGAGAGAGAGTGTCATTGGTGTAGTGGCCCGCTGCCAATCGGCCCACCGGGAATCTCCTGGTAGTCCCGATGGCCAGCACAGGCCTGCCCGTGCGATCGTCGGGCCAGAGAAGGAATCCCCAGGCAGCGGAAGTTACCATAGAGCTGACAGAGGACCATATGGTCCTCGATCATCTCTGACTCTCGGAGGCCAGGCATGGCGTTATGACGTCACGTCCAGCCCCGGCAGTTGTAAACACTGTTGTGTGTTTGGCTGGTATACAGCGCTCCTTCACATTGAAATCAATTACCTGATTATAAAGTGTCAACTGGAGATTGGCGTCAATTTGTTAGTGTATTTAAATCTGCTCATACATCCAACGCTCTCCTACCCCCCAACTTACAGTGTTACTGTCTGCTGTGTCCCTTGTGCTCATTCACCCAAAGTGGGGGCGCTCTAATACATGAGGTGTGTTACTGTCCAGATCACTAGGTAAAAAGGAAAATAAATATAGCACTAACTCTTGGTGGAGCTGCTGGTTTAAAGCGGGCTGTTACCTTCACTCTCGACACCTTTGTTTCACCGGCACCGGGTCTAGGGTCTCGTTGAGTTTACCTCTGGGTGATATAAGCACCAAACACTTGAGTATATTTTCCAATGCTTTAATGAACAAGTAATAACGGAAGTAGCAGGAAAGAGGCAGAAGGAAAGTTGCAGGGAAGCTCAAATACCTTTCCTTAGTATTCTCTAGAGCAATCTTTGGAATTGAGCACTTGTAGTTGAATGCACTCCCCTTGTGGGATTCAATCTTTGCTCGCCTGGATAGGCCTCTCTCACTTGTCTAGCAGCCAGTACGTAGCACAAAACAAAAGTCTCTGCCACAGACTTGTTTGGAATAAAACCCGTACGATCCTCTGCCACAGGATGTATTGGTTTGCGATGAATGTCATACACAGTACTTGAACCTTTAAGCCAGTTAGCGGACCTCCAGCTGTTGCAAAACTACAAGTCCCATCATGCCTCTGCCTCTGGGTTTCATGCTTGTGGATGTCAGAGTCTTGCTATGCCTCATGGGAATTGTAGTTCTGCAACAGCTAGAGGTCCGCTAATTGCATATCCCTGCTTTAAAAACCACTTCACGACCGCTCACTGTATATATACGTCATTTTTTTAAAGATGGATATCTCGGTAACAGCAGCAGCTGCTGCCACAACCGAGATATCCATCTTTACAGCGAGCGGTTCTGTACACGATAATGGTGGTCTCAGCGGCGGGTTCGCCGCGAGATCACCGTTATCGGCGGCGGGAGGGGGGGTGGCACCCACCCTCCCGCACCCTCCGCCGCTTACCGGAGCCGTCGGTAGCGGCGGAGGAGATCGGGACCTGTCACCGCTGAGGTACTGAGACGAGTGAGGCCAAGATGGCCCCCACCCGTCTCTATACCATGTGACGGCCGGAGCGACGTCATTACGACGGCTCCGCCCACTTCTCTTAAAGGCACAATTTTTTTTGTGTCATTTTTTTTAAACGACTTTTTTTTTTTTTTTTTGCATTTTAGTCTAAATATGAGATCTGAGGACTTTTTGACCCCAGATCTCATATTTAAGAGGACCTGTCATGTTTTTTTTCTATTACAAGGGATGTTTACATTCCTTGTAATAGGAATAAAAGTGATCCAAATTTTTTTTTTTTTTTTAAAACAGTGAAAAAATAAATAAAATAAAGTAAAATAAATAAAAAAAAAAAAAAAAAAAATTAATTTAAAGCGCCCTGTCCCGACGAGCTCGCGCACAGAAGCGAACGCATACGTGAGTAGCGCCCGCATATGAAAACGGTGGTCAAACCACACATGTGAGGTATCGCCGCGACCGGTATTGCGAGAGCAATAATTCTAGCCCTAGACCTCCTCTGTAACTCCAAACATGCAACCTGTAGAATTTTTTTAAACGTCGCCTATGGAGATTTTTAAGGGTAAAAGTTTGACGCTATTCCACGAGCGGGCGCAATTTTGAAGCGTGACATGTTGGGTATCAATTTACTTGGCATAACATTATCTTTCACAATATAAAAAAAAATTGGGCTAACTTTACTGTTGTCTTATTTTTTTATTCAAAAAAGTGATTTTTTTCCAAAAAAAGTGCGCTTATAAGACCGCTGCGCAAATACGGTGCAAAAAAAAGTATTGCAATGACCGCCATTTTATTCTCTAGGGTGTTAGAAAAAAAACAATATATAATGTTTGGGGGTTCTAAGTAATTTTCTAGCAAAAAAACCTGTTTTAAACATGTAAACACCTAAAATCCAAAACGAGGCTGGTCTTTAAGTGGTTAAGCCAACCCGGCAGTACTATGCAGTAAGATTACTTCAGGATACGTCCTCCAACCAAGTCACCAGGCCCCTCTCCAGACCAGCACTCTGCATGATCCTTCCATGACGGGTCCTCCCCTGGGATCTCCTCGGTTGTCCAGCTTCTTCACTCAGGATAGACAGCTCAGTACCATTCCTCTGCTGCTGTGGTAGGCCCCAGACAGGCTTCTGGGCCCACCCACATGCCGCAGCGACATGGGCCTCTGGAACGGAGGACCACGAGGTGGTACTCTTAACGCATACCTGTCGGCCAGGAGGGGCAGCAGGTGGCTGAAAACGAACCCCTAAACGTGGCGTCTGTCAAATAAATACTCTCTCCCAGAATGCAACTCAGAGGACCACCTCCACAGAGTTGTCTCCGGGACAGAGGAGCACTCATATGCTTCAACACGTTGCCTTTCCAACACCAGCCAATGGTGACGACGACACCCACCGGCACAGTGTGGAACTACACGCAACTCGGTCAAGCTGGAACAGAGGAAAGCCTAACTTCACCTAACAAGTAACCTAACAAATCTACCAGCGCTACATAAATAAGCCTAATGCAGCCACCACATCTAATGATTGGTAAGCTGCATTATAATACATCTTTGGTTTTGGGTTTAATACCGCTTTAAGCTGCTGTTGATATGACAAATAAATGTCTCTCTTTGGACTGTGAAAATAATAAACTTGGTTGATACAGGCCAGACCTTCATATAACCTCAAATTCAGAATCAATCTTGTTTGGTTTTGAGAACAATTAGGTGCATTATCCATTAGAGAATGCTAATGCACATGACACATGTGCCTTCCCCAGATACTCAAACTCCCCCAAGATTTTGGCGTTTGGAGACTAAAGCAACAGATCTTATTTCTTCCAGTCGGAAGAATTTCCACTAATAGGAGAAGAAAGCTTGATATAACGGTGACACATAAAACCCTGTGGATTACAACAATTGAGCAGAAATTATCAACTGGTGGATGGTTTCTGAAGGAAAAAGTAACCTGTTGTCATTTGGGTTAATTTATTAAAGCAGTACCATTTTCACTTCACTCAGTGCATCTGTATTCACCTCAGTCATCCAAATATATGCTAATGAAATTATTATGGCAAATTCCCCCTTAGATGGCTGCGTTTTGAAAGGGAATGCAGGTTTACTTGGCTTAGGGAAAAATCAACGCCTGTATTAAATAACCCAATTGTATACTAAATTTAATTTTCTTTTTTTTATGCAAGTATTATTCTTTTGGTGCCATTCATGTGTTTGGTTATTCATATGTGTACAATAGTTTCTGAGCTAGTATACGGGCCACGTATAGATGTCTGTGCAGATGCAGCGCTAAGATAGAAGTGAAGTAGACCATGCTACAGTTCTGCCAAGAGGTATAATGGACTTTGTAGGTAAACATTTCTAAAGAATGGATAATTAGCTCCACTGGTAAACCCTTTCCCAGATTACTTCCCACATCTAAAGTGTGCAGCATCCTTCCCGCATCCGTTTCTTCCTGGAGAGCCTCTCCCCCACTGATCCTCAGGCCTAGAGAATAAGAGAGTATACTGATGACCTGGCTATTGTTACTTTCATACCACCAATACACTTATTTAAAATTCATCATAGTGGAACCTTAGGCTTAACTAATAAAACTGGCGCACAGGCAGGATTTTTAATGCAGAAGAGACCTGCTTTGTCTCTTCTGCATTAAAACGACTTGCCTGCCTGTCTGCCCTTGTACTGTGAGCCGCGCACGGCAATGCCGAATCTGACTGAACTCCCGCGCATTCACGGAAGTGATGTCACCCTCGCCTGGCCATTGACAGCGGCTGGTGATCAAGACCCGGAAGCTGGCCGGGCAGGAAGTTCGAAGATGTCTCATTGTTGGAGCTGAGGTGAGTATTGTTCCTCTTTAACCACTTCAGCCCTGGAAGATTTTACCCCCTTCCTGACCAGAGCGGTTTTTGCGATTCGGCACTGCGTCGATTTAACTGACAATTGCGCGGTCGTGCGACGTGGCTCCCAAACAAAATTGACGTCCTTTTTTTCCCACAAATAGAGCTTTCTTTTGGTGGTATTTGATCACCTCTGCGATTTTTATTTTTTGCGCTATAAACAAAATAAGAGCGACAATTTTGAAAAACACGCATTATTTTTTACATTTTGCTATAAAAAATATCCCCCAAAAATATATAAAAAAACTTTTTTTTTCCTCAGTTTAGGCCGATCGTATTCTTCTACATATTTTTGGTAAAAAAAAATTGCAATAAGCGTTTAAGAATTGGTTTGCGCAAACGTTATAGCGTTTACTAAATAGGGGATAGTTTTATGGCATTTTTATTAATAATTTTTTTTTTTTTTACTAGTAATGGCGGCGATCAGCGATTTTTATTGTGACTGCGACGTTATGGCGGACATGTCGGACATTTTTGGGACCATTGTCATTTATACAGCGATCAGTGCAATTAAAAATGCACTGATTACTGTGTAAATGGCACTGGCAGTGAAGGGGTTAACCACTAGGGGGCGGGGAGGGGTTAAGTGTGTCCTAGGGAGTGATTACTAACTGTAGGGGGATGGGCTCTGTGTGTGACATCACTGATCTCTGCTCCGATGACAGGGAGCAGAGATCGAGTGACACTTGTCACTAGGCAGAACGGGGAGATGCTGTTTACAACACGGCATCTCCCCGTTCATCCACTCCGTGAGGCGATCGCAGGTATCCCCGCGGCGAACGAGTCCGCGGGACCCGCGACCCAACTCACGGAGCTCCCGGGCGGCGCGCACGCAATGGCACGGCGGGGAATCAAATGGACGTACGGGTACGCCCATTTGCCCAGCCGTGCCATTCTGCCGACGTATATCGGCGTGCGCCGGTCGGGAACCGGTTAAAGAGGAGGTCCAGCCTGGGTGAAAAAAATTAAAAGTCAGCAGCTACAAATACTGAAGCTGCTGACTTTTATTATTAGCGCACTTACCTGTCCAGGGAGCCTGTGATGTTGGCTCCCCAGCTAATCTTTGGATCTACTCTCGGGTGCTGCCGCCGCCATTCCTAATAACGGAACCAGGTAGTGAAGCCTTTCGGCTTCATAGCGGTTTCCCTACTGTGCATGCTCGAAGCTCGCTGCGCTTTCCCTTGCGGCAGCGAGGGAAGAAGGGGGGGGGGGCAAACTTCTGGGAGATTGGGCTGTGGCCTGTCTCTGGAAGTGGGGAAGGGGACCTGTCAAAAACAGGTCCCCTGTTCCCCCCTCCCCCCTGAAATGTGCCAAATGTGGCACCAGAGGGGGGAGGAAGCATATAAGCGAGATTTCCATTCTTAGGTGGAACTCCGCTTTAAGTTCAAATAAGTCATAATAAAACACACCAATAAGGCTTAGCATAGCTCCCAACATTTGGAGGGACTGTCCCTCTTTTGGAATCAAATCCCAATGTCCCTCTTACTCCTTAGGTTTCCTTCTTTTAAAACGGAACTAAACCCTCTTACCCTTTTCAGCCAAGGAAGCTACCATATTAGCCTCTGTTCAGTCTGCAACTGTCATGATGCTGCACATGTGATCAGTTATGACTCCAGCCATTTGATGGTTTAACAGTTTGGGTGAGAGCACAACCAGTGTGACAGTTGGCATTCCCAAACCGTTAAATTGATGGGTTTAGTTAAAGTGGAAGTAAACCCTTCTATCGTTTTCAGCCAAGGAAGTTGCCACCTTGCCTCTGTTTAATCTTTGACTGCCATGATGCTGCATATGTGATCAGTTATGACACCAGCCATTGCATGGATTGACAGTTTGGTTGAGAGCAAAACCAATGTGACAGTAACATTCCCGACCCATGTCGGGAATGTAACTATTTTTTAAACTGTTAATTCAATAGGTTTACTTCCACTCTAAATCTGGTGTACTTCCACAATTGTTTTACTACACTAAACCTTTTATACAATCCCCAAATTATTGCATTTTTCTTTTTGAAGAACTATTATATAGGAAAGTCTGTGGTGAAAAAGATAATTTGTGGTTTAACCAATAATTTTTAGCCCTCTGTCCACATACTTTTCTGATAAAAGGTTTCCCTCTTTCTCATCTCAGAAAGAGGTATAGGCAATATGCCATTTCTCAAAAAATACTTTCCTTTCTTTTGGCCCAATCATACTGTCCATCATAGGAATCCAATCCAACAGAACGCAGGTTGAACTTTTCAGGGTTACGAGCAAAGTGAATACCAAAAGGGTTTACATAGTACCTTGGATTACAAGCATAATTTGTTCCAGAAGAATGCTTGTAATCCAAAGCACTCGTATATCAAAGCGCGTTTCCCCATAGGAGTCATTGGAAACTCAGATAATTTTGTTCCAGTGTCACTGCTAGTGTATGCAGTGCCGCATGTGGCCAGAGGTGGGGCGCGGAGTGTTTCCCAGCGTCTCTGAGCCGCTCCGAGTGTCTCCGACCATCACCGGCACCCCTGCACCTCTGGCCAACGCTCGCAAATCGAGTCAGGATTTTTTATAAAAACAGCTTGTATTGCGAAACGCTCGTAAACCGCGTTACTCGCAATCCGAGGTTTTACTGCATCTTAAAATATTGAGTGTACAGTATAACATTATCAGGTCCACTAAAATTAGAAAGTAAGTACTTGGCCAAGTTATAAAACGTAAGTCTGGATGGGTCATCCTTCACTCCAGTCAAAAGCAGTTTTTTTTGTTAAAGTGGAACTTTAGTCAGAAAATTAAGTCCTGCTAGATCACTTCAGGCTGGCCCCTTTTGCAGGTATAGCTATGTAAAACAGTAAAAATAAGTGTCTATACAGTTTAAAATCCAATAATACACTGTCTCACCCTGCTCTGTACATGCTCAGTTGTTTTCCATTTTTAGGGACTGCTGAATTTGTAGAGGTTGATCTGCTGAGGGCCTTAAAGCGGAAATATACCCTTCTATTCTTCCAAGCCAAGGAAGCTGCTTCTGTTTGATCTGCAATTGCCATGTTGCTGCACATGTGATCAGTTATGACACCAGCCATTTGATGGTTTGACAGTTTGGTTAAGAAACAAGCAAATGTGACAGTTGGCAATCCCAGCATTCCAGGAATGTAACTTTTTTTTTAATCTATCTGTTTAGTTCTGCTTTATGATTTACTGCTGTTCAGGGGCTCTGGGCTTTAGCAAAATGCCAGCCTCCAGCAAGAAGAAACAGGAGCAATGCTGGAGGCAATTTACAGCACACACAAACTTTGGTAGCATAATTATTAATGTGGAATGTATGTTCCTTGCTAAAAAACATTTTTTTCATCCAGTCGTTATGGGTAAAGTTCTGATTTAACTTTATTATAGGTAAGTGATATTCTTTCAAATTGCTGAAAGGAACTATGGCTAATTGTGATTGGAGCTATTGTTTTAAGGCATTTTTGTTTTGATTTTTTTTCCCTAAAGATATTTTATTTTCTATATGCAGTCTTTTTTCCTCTGCCAATTAGGATAAAGAAGAAAGTGGTGTGACTGCCTTTCATTGCACTGTAACATTGGCCAATAATGAATAATTAATACTTGACAGGCACCGTAGTTCATGATGGGACATTCCTCAGGTAGGCTAGTGCTGATATCAGGAATATCCAAGCATTTCTTTTTAAAGTATGTCTAAGGTCATTTTATTTTCCATTTTGGATAGAGTAAAAAATACATTTTCTTTCATTTATCTCTCCTAGGAAGATTTCCCATTTTATCCTCTCCTATAGACTCTGCAGGAAGTTTGGTGATATCTTTCCAATATTAGGTAAATCCCCTTTAGACAGTCGGCACTGAAACAAGTGTCCTCATTGGAAAATTTCTGCTTGACTCCTGTTCTGCTAGCACTTCATAATTTTTGATTTACCAATATTGTTCATTCTCCTTGACATTGATGATTAGGAGAGTTAGACTGGCCTTAGATGGTTCACAGGCTAATCGAAAAAAAAAAAACTGAACTGATTCCCCCATCCAAACATGTGATGTGGATGGAGGAATCCTCCCCACTGTGCCATTGAATTCTGATAGCGGGACGCATCCCCTGTCAGAATAAAGTGATCAGTGGTTGCAAGCCGTTGATCAACAAAAGTTTTCCAACAGTCCTGTTCAACAGAAGTTGATCATTAGACAAGCAGAAACAGCTATAGATGGATCAAAATTCGATCACTCCCTGCTGAATTGTCTGGATTTTGATACATCTATGAGTAGCTTAAGAGAGATTGAATCTCCATCACAAGGACACCGACAGCTTGACAAAACCTGCCAGTGGTTACCATCCTATTCAAATCAAAAAAAAAAGAAAGTTTAAGTTCTATTTTAAGGCAAACACGGTAGTTCCTAAGTGGTATTAAACCTAAACCAAAAATGTATTATGTTGCAGCTTACCAGTTCTTAGATGTGGTGGCTGCATTCATTTTCTTTTTTGTTGTTTTTATTTTTTTGCCTTTAATTTAACCTGGTGATCTTGCTAGTAAGTCTATTATTTTTCCTTATAGACCAAGCTGTCCAGCAAAAGTCTCAGGTGCAGGGTTGAGACAAAGCATTTAGCACTGACAGGGGTGCTTACAATGGTCAGCTTTTAAAAAGAAACTAAGCTGTTGCTGTAACTGCTTATAAAATATTAGCTGGAGTTCAGCTTTAATGTATTAGTTCATCTAAATCTGCTAGTGTATCTAACACTACCCTCTCCCCTGACTAGCTATGCTGTTGTTCAAGGGTGGCTCCATTTCTACTCCATCTAGAGTCGAAACACCCTAAGACAGGAAGTGTATTACTGGCTGGATCATTAGGTGAAAATAAGGAAGTCATAAAAAAAGAAAACTAATGTGGACACCATGTTTAAGGATTGGTAAGCTGCAATATATTACATGTTTGTTTTTGAGATTAATATAAGTTTACCATCCATCCTGTTTTCCAGGGACAGTCTCTGTTGTGAGGGGTCTATCCCCGGGAAACAGGTGTCCCTGGATTTGTCCCCAGGGGCCACCACCATGAACTTCTTTGCACTGATCCCATTCGTCACACTGAACAAGTGTCCGTCCAGAAATGGAACTAGTAGAGCACTGTGCTCATGCATCGCTACTCATGCTGGTGTGCACACGCAGACCACTCCAACCGTACCATTTTGGACTGACAACTGAAGTGGTCTGTGCATGCATGGCAATATGAATGGCTGCGCAGGTGCAGAGCACTCTAGTCTACCATTGCCATTTTGAACTGACTTTTGCACAGTGTGATGAATTGGAGCTGGGGACTGCGGTTGCAGCTTCTGGGGATTACACTGCTCCCCAAAATGAAGCTGGGCCCTGAGATGTCAGACACAAGTCACAATCTGTGAGTAGCTACATAATCCCTGAACTCTCTGCACTACTCAATCCTGACTGAACTGTGTGCACTATTTAAACCTGACCCCTGAACTCTGTGCATTACTTAATCCTGATTTCTGCACTCTGTGCGTTACATAATCCTGACCTCTGAACTCTGTGCATTACTTAACCCTTTCATGACTAAGCCTATTTTTGAAATTTGGTGTTTACAAGTTAAAATCCGTATTTTTTTGCTAGAAAATTACTTAGAACCCCCAAACATTATATATATATATATATATATATATATATATATATATATATATATATATATATATATTTTAGCAGAGAATCTAGAGAATAAAATGGCAATTGTTGCAATTTTTATATCACACGATATTTGTGCAGCGGTGTTTTAAACGCAAATTTTTGGGAAAAGGGACACTTCCATGAATTTTAAAAAATCCAAACAGTAAAGTTACCCAAATTTTTTTTGTATAATGTGAAAGATGATGTTACGCCGAGTAAATAGATACCAAACATGTCACGCTTTATAATTGCACGCACTCGTGGAATGGCGACAAACTACGGTACCTAAGAATTTCCATAGGCGACACTTTAAATTTTTTTTACGGTTACCAGGTTAGAGTTGCAGAGGAGGTCTAGTGCTAGAATTATTGCTCTCGCTCTGACAATCGCGGTGATACCTCACATGTGTGATTTGAACACCGTTTGCATATGCCGGCACGACTTCCGTATGCGTTTTCTTTGCTGTGCGAGCTCGCGGGGAACGGGGGCGCTTAAAAAAAAAAATTTTTCTTATTTATTTTAATTTAATTATATATTTATAAATTGTGTTTAAAAAAAAAAAATGTAAACATCCCTTGTGACAGTAATAGGAGGTGACAGGTACTCTTTATGGAGGGATCGGGGGTCTAAAAGACCCCCAATCCCTCCTTTGCACTTCAAAGTATTCAGATCGCTGAAAAAGGCGATTCTGAATACTGTGTATCTTTTTAAAACCGGTACCATTGGCAGCCGAGTAATTGGGAAGTGACGTCATGACGTCGCTTCCGTGTTTACGATTAGGAGGCTTGAACGAAGGCGCCCACGGCTTCGTTCCAGCCGCCGGAGGCAGCCGATTGGTCACCGAGCCTCCCGGGCATCATCCCAGTATAACCCTGGAAAGCCGAGTACGCACATCTGCGTACGCTCGGCGGGAAGGGGTTAATCCTGATTTCTGCGCATTACATAATCCTGACCCATGAACTTTGTGCGTTACTCCTGACATGTGAACTCTGTGCGTTACATAATCCTAACCTCTGAACTCTGTGCGTTACTTAATACTGACCCCTGAACTTTGTGCATTACTTAATCCTGACACATGATATCTGTGCATTACTTAATCATGTCCCCTGAAATCTGTACGTTACTTAATCATGACCACTGAATTCTGTGTGTTACCTAATCCTGACCCCTGAACTCTGTGCATTACTTAATTCTGACCCCTGCACTCTATGCTTTACAGTTTCTTGACCCATAGCAGTTTTAGTTCAGGTTTGTTTTCTAACCATACACTTTTATGCCCTGTGCACTATTAATGCAATGTGACCACACCAACACGTGCATTGCATTATTCCACTTTGTCATGGCATAGAAGGTATTTTGTCTTTATACTTCCAAAGCCTGCCTCTTGTTCCAAAAGTCTTTGACCAATTGTCTCACTGTTAAAAAATGAGGACATAAATTTGTGGGTGTGGCTACAAATGAGGGTGTGGTTTTGTGGGCATGGCCAGCAGGGTGTCCCCAGATTTCATTTTGAAAATCTGGTAACCTTAGTTTAATACTACTTTAAGTCAATTTAGATGTCAGGGAGATTACCTGGCTAAAGAAGAAATTGATATAGTTGAGTAATTAGAGCCACAAATCATTTAAATCTGGTTTAGATTAGGAAAATCCTGTAACTTAATTAAAAGCTGACACAACAGCAAGGCAATTCCTGTGAACCCTTTTTATTTAGTACACTTATACATGGTGTGACAACTTGGGGGTTGTTTAACTCAAATGTAGTGCTTACCAGTGAGTTCAGTCCACGCCAGATATGTTTTTTTCTGGGTTTTTTATGCCCATTTTTATTTAACACAGAAAGAAAAGTTCACAGCAATCAGCTTCCCTCGCAGGTGTTTCCACCATCAAAGCGCTTGGCTCTTTTTAACAGCAATATTGATCAGGCTTCATGGTTCGGTCCTCCTGACTATCTAATACAATTTCCCATTGCTCGTGCACAACCACCGTATCTCTGTCAGTTCTCTTTCTTTTTCCTGCAGCTCCCCAGTGCTCTGTCTCTCAGGCCTCTGTCTGTCCTCTCCGGTACAGGCATGCACCTACAGTGGGGCAAAAAAGTATTTAGTCAGCCACCAATTGTGCAAGTTCTCCCACTTAAAAAGATGAGAGAGGCCTGTAATTGTCATCATAGGTATACCTCAACTATGAGAGACAAAATGTGGAAACAAATCCAGACAATCACATTGTCTGATTTTTGAAAGAATTTATTTGCAAATTATGGTGGAAAATAAGTATTTGGTCACCTACAAACAAGCAAGATTTCTAGCTCTCACAGACCTGTATCTTCTTCTTTAAGAGGCTCCTCTGTCCTCCACTCATAACCTGTATTAATGGCACCTGTTTGAACTTGTTATCAGTATAAAAGACACTTGTCAACAACCTCAAACAGTCACATTCCAAACTCCACTATGGTGAAGACCAAAGAGCTGTCGAAGGACACCAGAAACAAAATTGTAGACCTGCATCAGGCTGGGAAGACTGAATCTGCAATAGGCAAGCAGCTTGATGTGAAGAAATCAACTGTGGGAGCAATAATTAGAAAATGGAAGACATACAAGACCACTGATAATCTCCCTCGATCTGGGGCTCCACACAAGATCTCAACCTGTGGGGTCAAAATGATCACGAGAACGTTGAGGAAAAATCCCAGAACCACACGGGGGGGGACCTAGTGACTGACCTGCAGAGAGCTGGGACCAACGTAACAAAGGCTACCATCAGTAACACACTACGCCGCCAGGGACTCAGATCCTGCAGTGCCAGATGTGTCCCCCTGCTTAAGCCAGTACATCTCCGGGCCCATCTGAGGTTTGCTGGAGAGCATTTGGATGATCCAGAAGGGGATTGGGAGAATGTCATATGGTCAGATGAAACCAAAGTAGAACTGTTTGGTAGAAACAACTCGTCGTGTTTGGAGGAGAGAGAATGCTGAGTTGCAACCAAAGAACACCATACCTACTGTGAAGCATGGGGGTGGCAACATCATGCTTTGGGGCTGTTTCTCTGCAAAGGGAACAGGACGACTGATCCGTGTACATGAAAGAATGAATGGGGCCATGTATTGTGAGATTTTGAGTGCAAACCTCCTCCCATCAGCAAAAGCATTAAAGATGAAACGTGGCTGGGTCTTTCAGCATGACAATGATCCCAAACACACCACCCGGGCAACGAAGGAGTGGCTCCGTAAGAAGCATTCCAGGGTCCTGGAGTGGCCTAGCCAGTCTCCAGATCTCAACCCCATAGAAAACCTTTGGAGGGAGTTGAAAGTCTGTGTTGCCCAGCAACAGCCTCAAAACATCACTGCTCTAGAGGAGATCTGCATGGAGGAATGGGCCAACATACCAGCAACAGTGTGTGACAACCTTGTGAAGACATACAGAAAACGTTTGACCTCTGTCATTGCCAACAAAGGATATATAATAAAGTATTGAGATGAACTTTTGATATTGACCAAATACTTATTTTCCACCATAATTTGCAAATAAATTCTTTCAAAAATCAGACAATGTGATTGTCTGGATTTGTTTCCACATTTTGTCTCTCATAGTGGAGGTATACCTATGATGACAATTACAGGCCTCTCTCATCTTTTTAAGTGGGAGAACTTGCACAATTGGTGGGTGACTAAATACTTTTTTGCCTCACTGTATTTGCCCCCTTGCACAAACATAAACCCGAGGGGCCGGGTGTGGCCCTGACTGTGCTAAGAACCCAGCACACACCTGTACCATCAGTGTGCCTGCTCTCTACAAAATCTTACCCTTTTAACACAGTGACAGGGCACTGCACTGTCACAATGGAAATATCTTTTTATACTTTGCATGACAGTATTTTGCAAGCTTTGTAAGCTGTGGCTTGACATTGCATGATATTGCCAAGTCTGTGATCTAAAAGGTCCCCCCAGATCCTTTTCCATCACTGATTCTTCCAGGGTACCCCTCCTAATATATACCGTATTTTTCGCTCCACAAGACGCACCTATGTTTTAGAGGAGGAAAACAAGAAAAAAAATATTCTGAACCAAATGGTGTACTAAAATATTTACCAGTGCCCATGAAATGCAGCCTTACCAGTGCCCATGAAATGCAGCCTGACCAGTGCCCATTAAATGCAGCCTTACCAATGCCCATTAAATGCAGCCTTATCAGTGCCCATTAAATGCAGCCTGACCAGTACCCATTAAATGTAGCCTTACCAGTGCCCATGAAATGCAGCCTGACCTGTGCCAATTAAATGCAGCCTCACCTGTGCCCATGAAATGCAGCCTTACCAGTGCCTATGAAATGCAGCCTGACCAGTGCCAACTAAATGCAGCCTTACCAGTGCCCATGAAATGCAGCCTGACCAGTGCCAACTAAATGCAGCCTTACCAGTGCCCATGAAATGCAGCCTGACCAGCGCCAATTAAATGCAGCCTTACCAGTGCCCATGAAATGCAGCCTTACCACACAGAGCTCTGTCACGGATTTGAATATTCCGGCGCGCATTATTACAAATTCCTGCCTCCTATGATACACATCACACTGATTCAATGTATCATTGGATCCGTGTTCCATCTATCTAGAAGGCAGGACTTTGTTACAGTCCTCCACCTCTCACAGACTGGCATTCCCTGGTGAGGATGTCATCACATCCACCTGTCACTCAGATAGAAGACAGAGCAGCCTGAGCGGCCTACGTGGCGGTACTCCATTCAGCCGCTGGGGCTGCTCTGTCTTCTGTCTGTGGTTGAGTGACAGGCCCAACTAGGAGATCACCGGCACTTGTGGCAGACTTGGGATGTCTGTCCTCCTCTCGCCTGCCTCTCTTCTGCCTGTATTGTAACATGGCGGTGATGGGGGGGGGAAGCCTGGTCAATATTCGCTCCATAAGACACAGATATTCCCCTCCATTTTTTGGGGGGAAAAAGTGCATCCTATGGAGCGAAAAATACGGTAATTTGCATGTGTATTTCCCAAGGCGTCTTTCAGGACAGCACCTGAGAGATAGTGACTCCTCCCATCGGACCACAAGAAACACCTTCCTCCAGATCTTTAGAGGGAGGCACCTCCCTACCACACCTCAGTTTTTGTGTTTCCTCCGTCCCAAAGGGAATATCTTTTGGAGGGGAGCCAGGATCTCTTAGGTACTCCAGAGAGACAGGGTCTCCTCTCCTATTTTTTTTCCTCCTTATCGGAGACCTTCAGCCCTCCCGTCTTACCATGGCTTTGGCAGCAGTAGGCTCGGGCTCCTCTTACCCCCTAGGTGCTCGGGGAATGTCGATGCTGCAGACAAACCAGCCGATAAGGCAAGTTATGTCAGCATTAGGGGGCATTAGGGGTACTGACCTCAATAATGCTGGCTATTCAGTGGGCAAGACTGCACTTCAGGTGTTTACAATCTTTTCTCCTGAGGTCATGGGATCAAAGCTTAAGATCCCTGGACAAGGAGGTGAAGATTCCAACCTGGGTGAAGAGGTCACTATAGTGGTGGAAGATCTTATCAAGGGGTCTAGATTGGGCTTTTCCAGTCGAAAGAAGACTGACAACAGACGCCAGCTCTTCGGAATGAGGGGCCCATCTAGAGAAAAACTTCGCTCAAAGAAGTTGGTCCAAGAAGAAGGCGACAAGGTCCTCAAATTGGAGAGAACTGATGGTGATCACTTTATCTCTAGTAGTATTCGCGCAAGATCTTCGGTTTCACCACGTTCAAGTGTTAGCGGACAACGCCATGGCTGTGGCTTATCTAAACAGACAGGCGGTCACAAGGAGCAGGTCCTTACAGACACTGGCAATGGAAATACTTCTGTGGGCAGAGAAGCACTTGCTATCCCTGTCAGCAATCCACCTAAAGGGGACCCTAAACAGAGTGGCGGATTTCCTGAGCAGGTACCCCATTTAGGAAGCAGAGTGATCTCTGAACTCGGAGGTCTTCGCAATGATTGCCAGTATGTGGGGACAGCCAGAGGTGGACCTGTTTGCGTCAAAGGAGAATGAACAGGTTCCTCAGTTCTTTTCCTTAAACAATCATGACGAATTGCTAGGGACAGACGCTCTGGTGCATCCATTGAGATTTCTCCTTTGCTATGCTTTCCCCCCGTTCCAGTTAATCCCACTGGTATTAAGGAGGATCCAACAGGAAAAGGTAACCAGTCATCCCAATTACTCCGTTTTGGCCGAAAAGGGCCCGGTTCCCAGCCGTTCTGGGAATGACGACCAAGCCTTGTTGACATCTACCTCTCAGGCAGGATCTGCTAATCCAGGGTCCAGTAGATCATCCAGAAGTGGCCAGCCTGTCTCTCGCAGCTTGGTAACTGAGGAGCAGCTCCTAAAGAGCAAGGGGTTTTCTGATCGTCTGATTACAACAAGTAGGAAAAGGGTAACAAGGGCCATCTATACTAAAGTCTGGAAGTTCTAGAATTCATGATGCGATTCATTTGCCCAAGACCCAAGGAGCCTTGTTTCCATCTTGGAGTTCTTGCAAGATGGGGCAGATAAGGGATCAGCAGTTAGTACCTTGAAAGTACAGGTTACAGCGGTGGTGTTAGAAAAATCTGTGGCCTCTGAACCGCTGGTAGTCAGATTTTTTTTAGAGCTCTTGCAAGATCAAGGCCAACACCGGTCAAGCTAAATGTCATTACTTCATCACGCAGGATCAGTGAGCTATACGCTCTGTCAGTTAGGGAACCTTACCTGTTATGCCGCGTACACACGGTCGGACTTTTCAACTACAAAAGTCCGACAGACTTTCGACGGACTTGCGGTGGACTTGCGGTGGACTTGCGGCGGACTTTCTAACGAACAGACTTGCCTACACACGATCACACAAAAGTCCGTCGAATTCTTACGTGATGACGTACACCGGACTAAAATAAGGAAGTTGATAGCCAGTAGCCAATAGCTGCCCTAGCGTGGGTTTTTGTCCGTCAGACTAGCATACAGACGAGCGGATTTTTCGACCGGACTCGAGTCCGTCGGAAAGATTTGAAGCATGTTTCAAATCTAAAGTCCGTCGGATTTGAGGCTGAAAAAGTCAGTTGAAAGTCCGGAGAAGCCCACACACGATCGGATTACCAGCCAGCTTTAGTCCGTCAGCGTCCGTTGGACTTTTGTAGACGAAAAGTCCGACCGTGTGTACGCGGCATTAGTGTTTCCGGATAGAGTTATTTTTAGGCTCCATTCACACTAGCGCGTTTTTTGATGCATTTTGCAGAAATGCATGGGAATTTTTTAACATGGGTTAATATGGAACATGTTCACATCAATGCCTTTTTGTACCTCTGCATTTTTGGAAAGGGTCAGGGACTTTTTTTCATGCAAAATGCAGCGTTTTGCATGTAATACAATTCAATGGACCAGCATCAAAAACGCATGTGTACCGTTTTTGCAGCGTTTTTACAGCGTTTTTGATGCGTTTTTGCCGTTTTTTTTTTTTTTTTTAAAAACTGTAAAAAAAAAATAAAAAAAACGCCGCAAAAACGCTACAAAAACGCTGCTCAAAAACGTGGCAAGCATAAAAAAAAAACTCCAAAAACGCTCAAAAGCAACATGCATAGGTGTGAATCGAGCTTTAGGACAGACCCAAAGTTCTTACCAAAAGTAGCTTCAATAAATAATCGCTCACAGGAGATTGTGCTCCCGACCTTCTGTGCTAAGCCATCGGGGGAGAAGGAGACCTTTTTTCATATGTTGGATGTCAAAAAGATTTTGTTACGCTATGTGGAAATGACAAAGGACTTTAGACGTACAGACTCGTTATTTGTCCTTTTTTCAGGCAACAAGAAAAGTTGCCAGGCTTCCAAAGGATCATTAGCCAGATGGCTGGAATTATTCATCCTGGAAGCATACTCAATTTCCGCACCTTTGTGCAACATTACAGGTTGGACCTCACATCTGCCAGCGATCAGGCATTTGGCAGGAAGGTCCTGCAGGCTGTTGTCCCACCCTAAGGGGGTAAGTCTCTTTTATGCTTTCAGGTGCTGTCCTGAAAAACGCCTTGGAAAAATTCAAGTTAGACTTACCGATAACTTGTTTTCCAGAAGTCTTTCAGGACAGCAACGACCCGCCCTATTAGTTTGATGTACTATGCTGTGACTAACATATGTGCTTATGTGTTCCAGCCAGGGCCCAAGGTTCTCTTCTACAACTGAGGTGTGGTAGGGAGGTGCCTCCCTTTAAAGATCTGGAGGAAGAAGGTGTTTTCTGTGGTCCGGTGGGAGTCACTATCTCTCAGGTGCTGTCCTGAAAGACTTCTGGAAAACAAGGTAAGTCTAACTTGAATTTTTTGGCACCCAAGTGTATAACTTCATATTTCTCAATATTAAACCTCATCTTCCATATAGTTGTCCAAAACCTTATCTTGTTAAGGTGTTCTTGTAATGATGTTATATCCTGCGCCAAAATATCTCATATCATAATTTGGTATCATCAGCAAACACTGAAATTGTACTCTTTATTACATACTCTGTATCATTTTTTTTTTAATCAGAAATAAAGTTTATTGAGTATAGACAGTCATACAGGAGGTTACATTCAGAAAATGTGGTGAGATTAGCACCCAACAGAAAACAAAAGTAAACAATAAAAGAAAGAGAAAACTTTTGTCTGACATGCTGTAGTGGTATTGACATCAATAAATGCTCCTTAATGCAAGTAAGGCATAACTTCGTATATTCACAGTGGATGCAGGTAGCGGAGCCACGTAGTAGACAGACATAGTGAACAAAAACGCATTTAAACTTAGTCCGTACAAGTGGAGGAATCATCAACCCATCTATCCCAAATTTTGTGGAATTTACCCGAGCATCCTCGATGAGAGTAGAGGACTCTTTTATATGGGAGGGTGAGGTTAACAGCCCTTTTCCATTGCTGTATGGTAGGGGAGGTGGCTCTGAGCCACAGGCGGGCTATCTGCATTCTAGCTGTAAATAGTGTTTCCTGTAGGAAGGTTGACAAATATTTCTCCTCCTCAGAGATGGGGAGGAGGCCAAGTAGGCACTGGCCTGGGCATAGCTTCAGGGGAGAACCCATACAGTCGTGGAGAAATTTAACAACTTGCGACCAGTACTGTTGGATAGGTGGGCAGGTCCAAATTAAGTGAAAAAAGGTACTGTCTGCGTTTCTGCATCTGGGACAAGTCGGGTTGACATCTGGCTTATACTTGCATAAGCGAGAGGGGGTAAGGTATGACCTGATCACTCCTCATCCTCCAATCCCCCCCACCCTCCCATCTGGATTTTAATTAGTATGCCTGTGAGGTGGCCGATGGCAGAAGAAGTTGATTATATAGTGTGGAGATTAGTTTCTTAGGGTCCTCACTGAGGATCACACCTGCCAGGGTACCTGACTCCAAAATAGGAACTGAAGCGCCGAATTGGGACTGGAGGGCATGGCGGACCTGGAGAAAGTGAAAGAACATATGGTTGGGGAGGTTGAACTCTTCCTTGAGGGCTTGAAATGTCTCCTGCACCCCCAGCAATGATTTGGGATAGGTATATGATTCTCCCGATTACCCACAACTTATGATCGGGGATAGTCATCAATTCAGGTAGTTGAGGGTTATCCCGAATCGGCGTGTGGGCATGTAGGGGGGCAGCCCCGGTGATGGTTTGAGGCTATATAGTACAATGCTAGATCGGGGAGGGCTGTGCCCCCTAAATGTACAGGGCGTTTTAGAGTCAGCCATGACAGCTTATGCCGGGAGGAGCCCCACACGAACGTGTTAAGGATAGATTCCATAGATCTGAATATGTGGGCAGGAATGTATATAGGGGAGTGCCAGAATAAATACAGCAATTTGGGTAGAAGAATCATTTTAACTAAGTTAATGCGACCCATGATTCCAAGAGGGAGTCTGGACCAGACTTGGGTTTTATTTTTAAGAAGATTGTAGATCGGTTCTATATTAAGGGTTGCGTATTCGGTGAGGGAGCGTGAGCACTGTATGCCTAAATATTTGAAATTGCTAGTCCTCACCAATGGGAGGGCCACCTCTTCAGCCGTGGGGACAGAAAGGTCTATGGGGAGGATCTGAGACTTGGCCCAGTTAATTTGCAGCCCCCAAAAGGTGCCGAACCACTGGATCAGGTGTAATGCCGCTATCAAGGAGGGACCTGCATCCTCTAGATATAAGAGCATATCATCTGCATAGAGGCTGAGTACCTCAGTCACCTGCCCCAAACGGAGGCCCTTGATGTCGGGATATGCCCTAATGGCGATAGCCAGAGGCTCTACGGCTAACGCGTATAACAAAGGGGATATGGAGCATCCCTGATGGGTGCCGCGGGTCAGGGGAAAAGTATGGGCATTCCCCAGGCTTTGTTTGCATCTGTTTGTAGCCCTCCAAAGCCGCTTACTGCGATAGCCAGCTTTAAATGAAGGCGGTGGTGAGTTTTTTTAGATCACCTTGGTGTGTTTATTGGTCCAGAAACACACCAGCACCTTTGCAGCCATAGTGCTATTAGCTGGGTGTTTGGTGTGCTTCTGTACCTTTAAGAAGGGATGGGCTGCCCTTCAGTCCACCTGCTAGCATTTATCCATTAGAATACATGTGCCTCCACTGTGGGGACACTCATATTTTAGTGTTAGGACCACAGATATCAGGGTGCCTTGACGAGACTCTGTGGCTTACGCATGCATTTGCAAATGCGTGCGAACTAAACCCCTGTTTTTAACACGTACTGTTAGACGGGTTAATTTGGTTGTCTGCGAGCTGGTAGTAAGTAGGCTTTGGTTTTTCCCTGGGCATTCCCCAGGCTTTGTTTGCATCTGATTGTAGCCCTCCAAAGCCGCTTACTGCGATAGCCAGCTTTAAATTAAGGCGGTGGCGAGTTTTTTGAGATCACCTTGGTGTGTTTATTGGTCCAGAAATGCACCAGCACCTTTGTAGCCATAGTGCTATTTGCTGGGTGTTTGGTGTGCTTCTGTACCTTTAAGAAGGGATGGGCTGCCCTTCAGTCCACCTGCTAGCATTTATCCATTAGAATGCATGTGCCTCCACTGTGGGGACACTCATATTTTAGTGTTAGGACCACAGATATCAGGGTGCCTTGACGAGGCTCTGTGGCTTACGTATGCATTTGCAAATGCGTGCGGACTAAACCCCTGTTTTTAACGCGTACTGTTAGACAGGTTAATTTGGTTGTCTGCCAAAAAGGCTTTGGTTTTTCCCTGGGCATTCCCCAGGCTTTGTTTGATAAGTATCGGATGTCTTGCCGTTGACCTGGATCCGGGGCGGTGGGAGCCTGGTAAAGGAGTTGGAGCCACCTGATGAATTTGGGACCAAAGCCAAGTTTGAATTTGGGATCAATCCCACAGGTAGCCCCACTATACCGGATCAAATTCCTTAGCGGCATCCAGACTAACCACCACCCTGGACCCAACATTGTAGTGTGGCTTGAAGATTCATCTCCTGATGAATCTCCTGAGGTTAAATGCTGTATTTTTGTTGGGCATAAAGCCAGTCTGGTCGCATGGATAAGGCTCAGTATCACTTTATTGAATCTTAGGGCAAGAATTTTAGCTAATATTTTAATGTCTAGTTGTAATAGGGAGATGGGGCAATATGATTCAGGGTATAGGGGGTCCTTACCTGGTTTCGGGATGAGAACAATAAGTGCTTCACCCATGGAGCGTGGGAGGATGCCTGAATCAAAAATATGGGAATATAGGGCCTGCAACTTGGGGAGAAGAACCTCTTGAAATTGGGAATAAAACTCCAGGGGTAGACCATCTGAAACAGGAGCCTTTGAGGCAGGTAAACTCGCCATCGTTTCCAGTATACATTCCTCGGTTATGGGCGCTTCTAAAAGCTCTATTTGGGGTTCAGTAAGGGAAGGAAAATCTATACTCTGCAGGAAGGAACACAGTTCTTTCTGGGAGTAGTTGGTCTTTGAGGTGTACAGGTCAGAATAGAATCGCCTGAATTATCCAAGTGGGCCATGTATGCTAGTAGTTTCCCAGCCCATTCGCCATACTCAAATGTTTTTTGTTTGCTAAAGAATATGCCTCTTTTGGCTTTTTTGAAGTGTAGATGGTCTGTGAGCCTAGATTGTAAGCGGAGTTGGGCACAATTAGAGGGCGAGGGGAGAGCCAAGCCGTTCCTCGGCCTGCTGCAGGATTATTTTAGAGGAGGCCTTGTGTCTGTTCACCCTTATAGAAGGGATTGAACAGGCATGTAGTTTGAATGCTTCCCACACCAACCCAACTGAAGCCGATCCCACATTGGAGAAGAAGTAGTGGGTCCATTCACGCTGTATGGCCTCCAAGTCCGCGAGGACCGTGAGCCAGAATGCGTTTAGTCTCCATATGCAAGTCAGAGGGGTGGAGGGCAGGCAGAGGGTGATCCAATAGGGTGAATGATCTGATAAGACCCTGGCCCCGAACCCCGCTTCAAGGAGGTCCATGACCAGGGTAGGGGAGATCAAAATCATGTCTATGCAGGACATAGCGGCCTGTGAGGGGGTGAAGCAGGAGAACGCAGTTGTGGTGGGGTGTTTGAGTCTCCAGGTGTCTGTTATGGCGAACTCCAAAAGGAATCTCCCGAATTTAGTCAGTGTAGACTGGGTAGGTGTTGTATTAGTCAGGCGAAATCTGTCGAGGAGGGGGTCTATGACCATATTGAAGTCCCCTATCCATATGGCAGGCACTGCAGGATGGTGAGCCATAAAAGCTAGGCCTTCTTTAAGGGCAGCAAATTGGAATGGCGGGCAAATATAAAAGGCTAGGATTAACACCTCAAGCCCCCCAATGATGGCATGTAGGAACAGAAACCTGCCCTGCTGATCTGACCGCAGATTGTAGAGTTGAAATTGGACAGTTTTGGCAATAATAATAGCAACCCCTCTTGAGTTGTTAGTGTATGGGGCTTGATAGATCCATCCCACCCAGGGCTTCTTAAGTGCCAGTTGCATTTGGCCCGTTATGTGGGTCTCTACGAGAACGGATATGTCCGCTCACAGTTATTTAAGGTGGGAGAGGACGGCAAGCCGCTTGGGTTTGGCCCTCAGCCCTCTAACATTCCATGTGACTAACTTAAGATATGCCACATTGTCAGTGAGAGTATTTGAGCATGCAGCCAGATCAGAGGGGGTAATCTACTCCCACACCCACACCAGCCCAGAAAAGCCATAAAGCGTTTGTGGCAGACCTGCAGGGAGCCATACTAGGAGGGGGTTAGAGCGAGCATAATACATTGCAAACAGCAGTATATAAGTTGCAGCAGTGAGCATGTCAGATACCTTAACAACAAAAAAGAAAAAAGAAAAACAAAAGAACGTAAACTTTGCCAGCTCTGGACCAGCGTGGCATAACAAACTTGTAACAGTCCTCCACGGCCATGGGGGCTGCTGCTGGCCAGGGAAACAGTTCTTGGGGGGACAACGAGGTGCACCATTGTCGGCAGGAGGGAGGAAAACAAGAAAAAACATACAAATGAGATGGAAGTTCTGGTGCAAACCCGACTGTCCCTGGGGACGAATAAAAGTTATCAGAAGTGCACTGCAGTGCTACAAAGTCCAGAATCTGGGCATTTGGGGAGGTGCAAATATCTTGTTCCTATGTGGCTGAATACGGGTAACTTGTAGGGGCATTATATGGTAGTTGAGGGATCCAGAGTGACGGCATGCAGGGTGCGTGGCAGGTTGAGAAAGAGGGATATGAGCTACATGCGATTATCGCCAGGGGTAATATAGCCAAGATGGAGGAGGGGGGGAGGGTGAACATGAAGTAGGTCACGACCGACTCACGGCTTATGAGGGTGTCAGCAGAGGCGAAGGTCTCGGGATCCCGGCTCCGAGTTATGCATCTGCGGAAAAATGGATCTGGAGAGTCAAGACGGTGCAGCTGCTTCCCGTCTCTCCAGCCATGTCATGACCACAGAGGGTCCTCAAAAAAGTGAGCCTTTCCATCCCGGATCACTCTAATTCATGCTGGAAACAGCATAGCGTAGGGGAGATGGTGGTTGCGTAGTTGACGCTTGGCTTCTGAAAATTGTGCCCGCTTCTTCTGGACCTCGGCGGAAAAGTCTGGGTACATCGCAATATGTGTGTTGCCAAATGGGATGTTGCCATTTTCACGGGTGAGACGTAAAATTGCATCACGATCCCGGTAGTTCAGGAACTTTGCGATGAAGGTTCGCAGGGGAGCTCCAGGCGGTGGGGGTCTCGCAGCCAGCCGGTGCGCCCATTCCACAACAAACATGGATGAGAACACCTCTCTGCTATAGTTAGTAATAAGGAGATTCTCCAAGAATGTAGGGGGATCCGATCCCTCCGCTCTCTCCGGCAGTCCCACAAAACGAAGGTTACAGCGGCGGAGTCTGTTCTCCATGTCGTCCTGTTTACTGAGGATGACATTTAGTTGGTACTGGAGTCTTTCAGTGGTGACCTGCAGTGGAGAGATGTCATCCTCCGCCTGGCCAATCCTGCGCTCCGTTTCGGTCACCCTCTCCCGCAGTTTATGTATATCCTGTCGGAATAGGGAAATATCAACCTTGACCTCCTCGATTTTAGAGGAAAAGTCTGGGTACACTGCAATATGTGTGTTGCCAAACGGGATGTTGCCCTTTTCACGGGTGAGAAGTAAAATTGCATCACGATCCCAGTAGTTCAGGAACTTTGCGATGAAGGTTTGCAGGGGAGCTCCAGGGGGTGGGGGTCTCACAGCCAGCTGGTGTGCCCGTTCCACAACAAACATGGATGAGAACAGACAAGCTGTCTCCCTCTGCCAGGGTCGTCTGGCAGAGGGAGACAGCTTCAAGAATGCGTGCAGTATCTCCTGAGAGCGGGGCCTCCTCTGCGGCCGAGGATGCGGCGCCATCTTCCGCCGCCGAGTCCCGCTCCTCGTAGCGATATCTGTCAAGCTTAGCCAGCGCTCCCGGGGCTCGTTTTGGCGGCAACATGAGCACGAGGGGTTTGCTACTCAATGGGGATGTTGTATGCCAAGTGAAATGGTAATTTAGTCCCAGAGGATCGGTTTAAAGGATGTTAGGTAGCCGGAGCTTTTACTCTGCACTCCTCACGCCATGCAGCTTCAGGCCACACCCCCACATACTCTGTATCATTAATAAACAAATTGAACAGCATTGATCCTAAGTCAGAACCTTGGGGAACACCACTCACAATTTTTGAGTCATTTATAGAATTAGTCATTTATCACTACTCTCTGGACCATTCATGTAACCAGTTTCTTATTCATGTACATTCAGACTCATTAACTCCAACAGACCTTATTTTATAGTTTAAACATTTATGAGTTACAGTCTCAAATACCTTAGCAAAATCTAAATAAACTATGCCCACTGGACTTCCACCATCCAATTTCTGATTTACTTCCTCATAGAAAGATAACAGGTTCGTTTGACAAGAATCCATGCTGGTTGTCACTTATTATACCTTTATCACAGACACATTTCTTGTAGAGTCCCTTACCATTTCCCCAAATACATTACATACTATTGATGTTAGATTTATTGGTCTGTAGTTTCCTGATAGACATCGCAATCCTTTTTTGCAAATTGGTACCACATTTTCTCTAAACCAATCAGTTCCAGTCGGTAAGGTGTCTTTAAAAATCAGTAAAAGTAACTTGGCTATAGCTGAACTCAGTTCCCTAGGAACCCATGGATGTAAGCCATCTGGACTTGGTGATTTGTTTACATTAGGTTTCTCTAGTCTCTTTCTTACCTATTTTTCAGTCAACCACAGAGGTACCTTTGGTGAAACAAAATTTATATTACTGCTAGGACCATCAAGCCCTCTTTTTCATCTGTAAACACTGAAGAGAAGAGAAAAATTAAAATATCTGCATTTAGCCTTTCATTTGTAGCCAGCTTCCCACATTGCTTCATTGTGGGGCCTATCTGTTCTTGCACAACCTTTTTTACTATTTTTATATTTTAAAAAAATGGGATTTGTTTTACTTGCTGTAGCAGTGTCTTTCCCATATTCTATTTTTAACTGCCCTGATTGCTTTCTTTTTACATTCCTTTTTTCTTTGTACTTTTTTTTTTTTTTTTTACATCAGAATTTAACGGCATACATTTTAATTTTGTTCTTTTATGTATACTACCCAATGTAATACAATGACTAACTAACTTGTTTAATTCATCTTTAAAACATTGCCACTTGCCTTGTGTTATCTTTTTTCATCTGTAAACACTGGAGAGAAAAGAAAAATTTAAATATCTGCATTTAGCCTTTCATTTGTAGCCAGCTTCCCACATTACTTCATTGTGGGGCCTATCTGTTCTTGCACAACCTTTTTTACTATTTTTATATTTTAAAAAAATGGGATTTGTTTTACTTGCTGTAGCAGTGTCTTTCCCATATTCTATTTTTAACTGCCCTGATTGCTTTCTTTTTACATTCCTTTTTTCTTTGTACTTTTTTTTTTTTTTTTACATCAGAATTTAACGGCATACATTTTAATTTTGTTCTTTTATGTATACTACCCAATGTAATACAATGACTAACTAACTTGTTTAATTCATCTTTAAAACATTGCCACTTGCCTTGTGTTATCTTTTTTCATCTGTAAACACTGGAGAGAAAAGAAAAATTTAAATATCTGCATTTAGCCTTTCATTTGTAGCCAGCTTCCCACATTACTTCATTGTGGGGCCTATCTGTTCTTGCACAACCTTTTTTACTATTTTTATATTTTAAAAAAATGGGATTTGTTTTACTTGCTGTAGCAATGTCTTTCCCATATTCTATTTTAACTGCCCTGATTGCTTTCTTTTTACATTCCTTTTTTCTTTGTTCTTTTTTTTTTTTTTTACATTAGAATTTAACGGCATACATTTTATTTTGTTCTTTTACGTATACTACCCAATGTAATACAATGACTAACTAACTTGTTCAATTCATCTTTAAAATGTTCCCACTTGCCTTGTGTTATCTTTGTTGCAAATATTTGGCCCTATTGAGTGTCGTGCAATAAGGACCGCAGCTTATTGAAGTTAGCTTTATCATCATGATGAAATCATATTTTTTTACATGTTTATGTTCCTTATAATATACGTATACTTTATGCTGTATCTTTAAACAAGTCCAAAATTGTCTTAGATTCTGTTTAATGTAAATTAATCCCTCCGGTGGCATGTTTGTACTCGCATTTCACACATAATCGGGACTGACAAGCTAAAGTCATGTCACTGTCTGCATCCATATCGGAAACATCCCACAGGACCTGACAGCAAACTTCCTAGACAATTAAACCTGAAGAGACAAGTGATCTGGAGGGTATAAGTAAGAGCTAAGAGGGTCTCTTCTAAACTGCATCAAGATGCTGTGCTATGTGCTGCACTTGCTGCTTTTTCAGGTATGCATCTGCGAAATAACTTTTCCCTCTTGTAGACTAGCTATGAGTGTAATACCAGGAATATTCAAAAGAGGAGATGTGCTCATTGGAGGGGTATTCCCCATCAAACGAACTAAAAGCTTTACAAACGCCATGTTTACCGATAATCCATCCACCCAAGTATGTGATGACAGGTGAGTACTAAAAGACTATGTACATTTTCACTGTATAGCTGTCCCACATGCATAACATATCACTGTATAGCTGTCCCACATGCAATACCTATCACTGTATAGCTGTCCCACATGCAATACCTATCACTGTATAGCTGTCCCACATGCAATACCTATCACTGTATAGCTGTCCCACATACAATGCCTATCACTGTATAGCTGTCCTACATACAATACCTATCACTGTATAGCTGTCCTACATAGTTACATAGTTACATAGTAGGTGAGGTTGAAAAAAGACACAAGTCCATCAAGTCCAACCTATGTGTGTGATTATGTGTCAGTATTTCATTACATATCCCTGTATGTTGCGGTCATTCAGGTGATTATCTAATAGTTTCTTGAAGCTTTCAATGCTCCCGCTGAGACCACCGCCTGTAGAAGGGAATTCCACATCCTTGCCGCTCTTACAGTAAAGAACCCTCTACGTAGTTTAAGGTTAAACCTCTTTTCTTCTAATTGTAATGAGTGGCCACGAGTCTTATTAAACTCTCTTCTGCGAAAAAGGTTTATCCCTATTGTGGGGTCACCAGTACAGTATTTGTATATTGAAATCATATCCCCTCTCAAGCGTCTCTTCTCCAGAGAGAATAAGTTCAGCGCTCGCAACCTTTCCTCATAACTAAGATCCTCCAGACCCTTTATTAGCTTTGTTGCCCTTCTTTGTACTCGCTCCATTTCCAGTACATCCCTCCTGAGGACTGGTGCACAGAACTGGACAGCATACTCCAGGTGCGGCCGGACCAGAGTCTTGTAGAGCGGGAGAATTATCGTTTTATCTCTGGAGTTGATCCCCCTATTGATGCATGCCAATATTCTGTTTGCTTTATTAGCAGCAGCTTGGCATTGCATGCCATTGCTGAGCCTATCATCTACTAGGACCCCCAGGTCCTTTTCCATCCTAGATTCCCCCAGAGGTTCTCCCCCCAGTGTATAGATTGCATTCATATTTTTGCCAGCCAAATGCATTATTTTACATTTTTCTACATTGAACCTCATTTGCCATGTAGTCGCCCACCCCATTAATTTGTTCAGGTCTTTTTGCAAGGTTTCCACATCCTGCGGAGAAGTTATTGCCCTGCTTAGCTTAGTATCGCCTGCAAATACAGAGATTGAACTGTTTATCCCATCCTTTAGGTCGTTTATAAACAAATTAAATAGGATTGGTCCCAGCACAGAACCCTGGGGAACCCCACTACCCACCCCTGACCATTCTGAGTACTCCCCATTTATCACCACCCTCTGAACACGCCCTTGTAGCCAGTTTTCAATCCATGTACTCACCCTATGGTCCATGCCAACGGACCTTATTTTGTACAGTAAACGTTTATGGGGAACTGTGTCAAATGCTTTTGCAAAATCCAGATACACCACGTCTACGGGCCTTCCTTTATCTAGATGGCAACTCACCTCCTCATAGAAGGTTAATAGATTGGTTTGGCAAGAACGATTCTTCATGAATCCATGCTGATTACTGCTAATGATATCATTCTTATTACTAAAATCTTGTATATAGTCCCTTATCATCCCCTCCAAGAGTTTACATACTATTGATGTTAGGCTAACTGGTCTGTAATTCCCAGGGATGTTTTTTGGGCCCTTTTTAAATATTGGTGCTACATTGGCTTTTCTCCAATCAGCTGGTACCATTCCAGTCAATAGACTGTCTGTAAAAATTAGGAACAACGGTCTGGCAATCACCTGACTGAGTTCCCTAAGTACCCTCGGATGCAAGCCATCTGGTCCCGGTGATTTATTAATGTTAAGTTTCTCAAGTCTAATTTTAATTCCGTCCTCTGTTAACCATGTAGGTACAATACATACAATACCTATCAATGTATAGCTGTCCCACATGCAATACCCATCATTTTAGCTCTCACATCTGTTTACATCCCATGGACCAGAGCACTTTTTTTACATTTTAGCTATTGACCTATTGATTGAAATATCATTAATATCTTTACCTACCAGAGCAAAATGCTACACACATTATTTTTTTTTTTTTTATGGCAGACATGGCTTTCTTTTGGTGGAATTATTTTATTTTCTAATAAATTAAGGGCAAATAAAGGTAATACAAAAAAAATGCATGTCTCTCAGTTTTAAAGTGACTAGTATTTTTTGTGTATGTAAAGTGATACTAAAGTCTCATTTTTTTTTCTTTAAAAATAACAAACATGTTTTACTTACCTGCTAGGTGCAGTGGTTTTGCTCAGAGCAGCCCCGTTCCTCCGCGTGCTTTGGGGGCATCCGTGCTGAGCTGCAGCCCTGTGTGTCCATTCAGACACGGAGCCACGGTTTGGCCCCTCTATCTCCTCATTGGCTGACTGACTTTCACAGCAGCGGGAGCAAATTGCGCCACTGCCGTGTCTCAGCCAATCAGGAGGAAGAGTCCCGGATGACTGAGGCACTCGTGCACATCACTGGATCGAGATGGGCTCAGGTAAGTATTAGGGGGGCTGAGGAGGACTGCTACACACAGAAGGTTTTTTCATCTTCATGCATAGAATGCATGAAGATAAAAAAAAAAAACTTCTGCCTTTACAACCTCTTTAAAGTAAATATTTTATTCCTAATATTTTATTTCTACCACAAGAATTTAATTACATTTCTGGTAAACAAACAAAATGTTACAAAAAGTTTCCTAATTTTAAGTCTCCATTCACATCTTTTTGGTGCACATTCACCTGCATTAACATGCATTGCAATATAACAGTCCATTCATTTGAATGGGCTTACTAACACACCACAAAACGGATGTTATCTGCACCGCTGGCATCAGTTTCAATCCCTGTACTCATTAAAAGTTACTGGCATCGAGTTGTGCCCTTTTTAGTTTTTGTAGGATAACTATTTCTATGGAAAATATATTTTCTAAAAGGGAAAGCATGCAAAATGAAAATGGAGACATAAAGTAGTTATTCCTATATTTTTTTTTATGACATATTAGGTTTTTTGTGAGATGTCAAGAAGGAACCCCCTGCTGGAGGTTCAGGATTTGTTAGACTTCACCACTTTTTCTCCCTAGTCATTAGGTAGTTGTGCCATGCTGACACATGAATCAGAAAGCTGGCTGGCTCTGAGATGTTCCTTACCTCTCTGTAAACTTTATTTTAATAACATATATCATGTTCATGCATGTCCTCAGTGGTCCATACAGTCCACAGTCTACCCACCTTTGCAAGCTCACAGCATACCAACTGGCAATATGAGAAAACTACAATACAGTAAGAAGAGGAACTCAGGAATCATGATATACTCACTTGTTACCTGTATTTCTAAGTCCAAAACATGTCCCCTGAAGCTTGCCACAAGGAACCCCTTCAAAAGGTTAGAGATGACAAAGCTGCCGAGTCAAAAAGCATACATGTATAGAGTTAATAAAATTGTTATATTTTTACAAGTATCGTTGATACTTAGGCCTCATGCACATTGGATGTTGTAATAACATTATAAAAAATGCCAGTAGCTTTGCAGTGAGTTTTTCAAAGTTTTTCAATGTTTTTGCAATTTTTTAGTGTTTTTTTAGTGTTTCATTTTTATTTTTTTAATGGATCAAAAACGTTAAAAAATGTTTTTGCACGTATATCAGTGTTTTTTGTCGTTAGAGCATTTTTACAGCTGAAAAATGCCTCTCAGAACCCACTACTTGTGGGTTTTTTTACATCCAAAAAACGCCCCAGCCAAAAACAATTGATAACAGCCTATGTGTGCGTGGACACATAGGTTATCATGCTGGAGAGTTTATTGACTGTAGAAAAAAACATCTGAAGCCAAAAACAGCAGCTGTAAAAACGTCCCTAAACGTCCAGTGTGCGTGAGGCGTTAAGTTTATGCTTGGGACTTGGAACATGCAATACAGTATGTAACGAGCCCCTTTGCTCGCTCAGTTCCACTCTCCCGACACTCCTCTGCAGCTATAGAATCAGATTGCAACGTCTGATGGTTCGGTCGTCCGATGCTCCGGGACTAGAACTACAGCTCTGTGCCGTTCTAGTCCAGTTGTGATAGCTCAGAACAAACACCAGGCAGGCTGTATGTAAGTTCAAACAGGACTCTCTTTTATTGGAAAATACAGGCTTTTATACACTAAAAGTGGAGGTGCAGACCTCCTGCTTATATTACTCTAACAATACAGCTGTAACCTAATTAACCTAATTAACATGAGCTAATTAACTTATCCCTTTAGGCAGCCTAGATGACTCAGACATGACTTTTAGGCCAGACTGGCCGTCTTGTAGTTCAGAAAATCCAATCAACATTATCACAATCAACATAGACTCTTCTTCACACAATAGCAGAGTTAATTAACACAAATAACAATGGGGATCTAATGACTCTTAGATCCCATAGTAGACTTATTTACAATACACATTTTAGCAGACAATAGACAGACAGGTGTTGGAATTTACATCAGCATCTCCTAACAGTATCTGTCCCAGCATTATGAATCAGCCACTATTCCAATATGGAAAATCCAGGGTCCCCAGACATACAGCTCACAAAGAGCACCGTTCCCCCAAATGCAAGGGCCCCCGATCGATCGGCAAGAGGCTAGCATACAGTCCCCTCCAAAAGTCTCTTTCCCGGCTAGGTCTGTCACACAGTATAAATGTTTTATACCTTAGTTGGCTATTGCTGACATTTCCAGGACAAAATTTTCTAAGACCATATCTTCCAAAGTGGAGGACATTTTACAGTCCTGGGTTATTATATTATATTCCTTTCATCTGCCTTTCACTCAGTCTCCCTCAAATTTCTTACTGTATGTTAAACCAATTTTTACCACAAACACTTCGGTGTGGGTAATGTTATTCCAAGTACCTCTTGATAGGCATTTATTATCCAGGTGAACCTGAATAATAAACCTAATTGTTAACACAAAATGGTAAAGAGCCGTTCATGAATCTTCTAAGTGGATGTAACAAATTGAAAACGTGTGGTCAGTGATGAGATGACAACTGAAGTATGTGCTCACAGAGCCCTTACCTTAAAAGGCATGAGTAAAAGCCTTAATGATCATGGTAAGTGGATGGTAGTTTAAGACCAGCGGTTTCATCCGGAAGATAGGCCCCACATCTGTCATCTATCTTCCGGATGAAACTGCTGGTCTTAAACTACCATCCACTTACCATGATCATTAAGGCTTTTACCCATGCCTTTTAAGGTAAGGGCTCTGTGAGCACATACTTCAGTTGTCATCTCATCACTGACCACACGTTTTCAATTTGTTACATCCACTGAGAAGATTCATGAACAGCTCTTTACCATTTTGTGGACTTATTATATATTTTTTCCTACCACTCATCACGATTTAGGCACGATCATCTCGTTCACTGTATTCCATATTTAATTTTTTGATACACATTATAATTATGTTCTCTTTGATTGTTTTCTAACACTTTTTATTAAGAGCCTTTATTTAGCCATCCAGCACTGTGACTTTATTCACCTTCATTAATTTTTTGATCAACACATTTTTAAAGGAATTTTATATTTCCATTTTTTGATGCACTTATTTATGATCATATAGTGATTATTTCATTGATTGCTTATTTATGGTTTTGCGCGAAATCATTTTGTACATGCACTTTACTGGTTGATTTGTGAACACCACTAGATTTTGCAGCACTTCCTCATTTTGTTATTCTTTAGTAGCGCAGAGGTTCTTTTATTGTAATTGTTAACACCATAATGGGTCTAAGTTCAAATGCTTGTTGCTTGGCATTAGCATAATTTTACTTTCTCATTTATGTCAAACAGCTAAATGCCCTCTGCTATCTCCAACTTAAATTATTCACCATACATGTCCTGCCCCTATGTATGATACCATTAAAATGCTAGGCCATAGTTGACTTTTTTGTATTCTGTTCTTGTAAGTCCATCTGATTAACTGAGTGTAATTTTAAATGACAAAAACACACTAAGCTACAAAGTTCTCCCTAGCTTGGTTCCTTCATACATTTACTTTCACTAAGTTCTAAGTATGCTCAAAAGTCCAACTGCTACTTTTCTCGTAACCTTCCCCTTTCCTCTACAACACACACTTGGTTCAAGGCTTCTCACATGCTTCTTCCTTTTTCTGGAGTTCCCTTTATTAAGATGTTTGCTGCCACCCAATGACCCATCAAACCTTTAAATGCATCCCTAAAACTTACCTTTACAGGTAAGCATGTAATCTGGTCTAATATATTCGCTTTTTCTAATATTATGTGCCAAAACACTAATGGTTGATTTACTAAGTAGAGAGACTATGGGGCTGATTTACTACAACTGGAGAGTGCAAATTCTGGTGCAGCTGTGCATGGTACCCAATCAGCTTCTAACTTCAGCTTGTTCAATTAAGCTTTGACAAAAGAAAACCTGGAAGCGGATTGGTTTCTATGCAGAGCTGCACCGAATTTTGCATTCCCCAGCTTTAGTAAATCAACCCCAACACTCTTAGATTAGTAAATAAGAAGTAGCTGTGTCCACATTGAACACCCAGTCAAGTCTACTAGAGAAATTAAAACAACGCATTTTTTCTTTCACATTTGGATGACTGAAATGAACACAACTTCACTTTATTTACTAAACTCTGTGGCTATTCATTTTGCAAAGTGAACAGTCTCTGCTTCTATAATAAATAAACTCTTTACTATAACTTTTTGTATGACCTACTCAGTTAATTATTTCTACCATTCATTCTTCTAGATTCTACGCTTTTATGACAATGTTCCTCTCTCTTTTTGTATCTTGTTTCTGTCATATATGCTTTGCTACACAACTGTATGTATTTTTAGTTTACCACCTACAGTACATTCATTATTTACAATATACACTTTGCACACCAGAAAGAGGGCTAGAGGTATACCATCACATTTATCAATAATAGTAACAATACTAGTTATATCTGAATTATATGTCTTGTTATGTTAGTAACAGTAATAGTTATACCTGAATTATATGCCACCGTCATCATAATCAGAAAGCCTTCTATCAGTTTTGATTTTAGGAGCTTCCGTTGGCTTCGGGCAATGATCTTTACGGTCCAAGAAATTAATAATAATCCATACCTCCTTCCTAATACAACACTTGGCTATGCAATCTATGACACCTGTGACAACGTGGCCGAAACAGTGAAAGAGATGTTTGAGCTGATTTCTGGACCGTCAAATGAAGCAAGAGATATTCCAAACTACCAATGTCAAAAGAACTCTATGTTAACTGCTGTTATTGGTGAATCAGCCTCTGTGATATCAATAGCAATGGCAAGAATTTTGGGCACATATCATTATCCACAGGTGTTTTATTAGTGTGTCTGCTGGTGTAACATAGCTCATGATAACTAATTTATTTTATGATGGAAAAACCATATATTTTTTTATATCATAAATATAAACACTAACAACGCCAATAGCCTTCCTTTACACTTGGAAAAGTCTTCTCTACAGAATTAATTGGACATGAGGCATTATAATGTCTTCCCAAATTAAAGTGGTTGTAAACCTCAGAGATGAAATATTAACAAAGCATATCGCTCTATAGCAGGCGTCGGAAACCTACGGCCCGCTGCCCGCACCCGACCCACCGCCTGCAGCCGCTAAATGTCCAGCCCATCAGTGCACGTGATGAATTCACGCGCACCTGGCCCACGGACATTTTAAGTAAGAGCAGAGTGGAGCAGCGAGCAAGAAGCTGAATGAGAACACGGGAGAGACACACAGCAACGCTGATAAGACAGTGGGTGCTTCCGGCATTAACTTTCCAGGTGATTGATTGCTAGGTGGACCTAGCAACCAATCACCAGCTTGTTAATATGAAAAATTAACTCCGGAAACTGCCGCTGTGTTATCAGCGCTGCTGTGTGTCTCTCCCATGTTCTCATTCAGCTTCCTGCTCCTGGCCCGCTCTGCCCCTCTCTCTGCATGGGGCAAGGTAGGAAAGGGTAGAGCTGCGGGAGGAAGGGGGGCTGTGTAATATGCAGAGTATGTGTGTGTGTGTGTGGGGGGGGCTGTGTAATATGCAGGGGGGGTGTGTAATGTAAAGGGGTCCAGATTATATGTATAATATATATATATATATATATATATATATATATATATTTAATTATATACTTACTGTTCTGTTATTAATATTTAAAAGTAAATGTTATTCAAAGTTTCTTGTATTTTGTTGATTATTATTATCATCATACAGCAGGATAGGGATCAGGCACTGCTATAAAGTGAAAAACATCTTAATGTGCAGCAAGGCAGTTTTCAGTTTATAACGCCAGCATTAGTGGCTGGGTGTCCTAAGGAAAGGGTCCGGAGACATGCTGGAGCTGCATGAGAGCAATGGAGAGGGTGAGTGTAAGTTGAACAAACTAATCGCTGCAGGGAAGGTGGGGGGTTGGGAAACTCTGCAGTGATGCCAGAGCTTCAAGGGAGTGAACTTGCATGCTCCCTCAGGGTGAACTGGCTTTGTATTAGTGAAGCACCTTAAAGTTAGGTAAACCTGTACTGTTATTATTACTATGTTAGGATTATTATTATCTTCATTTATTAGCAGGTGAATGTGGCCCTCCATGCATTCACATACATTGAATCTGGCCCTTAAGTGGAAAAATGTTGCTGACCCCTGTTCTATAGTGTACTTGTCTCAATTAAAACACCGTCATTTCTGTCTGCTGCTTTGTTCCTCTGCTATCAGCATGAATTACTTCTGACCAGTTTTCCTGACACCAAGAGAAAAAAGGTGACATGGGAGGGAGCTACAGCTGATTGACAGCTTCAGCTCTTTTCCTGTGTGCTTTAAAAAAGAGTGTGTCCCTTCCCTCCAATCAGCTCTCAGACCTCTCCTCAATGTGTGCTCTACAGTGTGTAAGTTCATCTCTCTGCCCCCTTTGTTTTCTAAACTCTCAGACAAACTTTATAATTCAGCACTTTGAACAGATGAGCTCCACCTATAGCATAACTCTAGCTTTAACCTCCCTGGCGGTATGATTATGTCGGATTTTAGGTGCTGAAAGCGGTACAATTATTTTGCATGGAAATTTGGCGTTTTATATTGTAGGCCTGTAATTCTTAACAAAAACACACTTATATCTGTTCAAACAAGAGTCTAGTAGATATCCTGGGTATGATGAAGTTTGAAAGACAAAATCATAAATTATAATATAATAAATAAATAATAAAAAAAAAATATATAATAATAATAAAATTAATTTCCCCACAATTCACTATCGCTCAATTCTGCAAGTGTTTTAATTTATTATCGCTGTTTTCTAGCTGGTCTAAAGCCACTTTTGACGTAAAGGGACACTTTTTGGTTGCTCTGGACAATCTCAAGTTTCCAGGCAAAAAGAACAGTATATATAAAATAAAACTGCATGCAGGGCATTGGACAAAGCATTGGGGACAAAAAGGATTTGAAATGATTTCATACAGTACTGTAATCTGTAAGATTACAGTACTGTATGTCTTATGATTTTTACATTTTTAAATTTGCTGACAGGCTCCGCCCCCGTGCGTCACGACACTCGCGGGGAACGGAGCCTGGCACAGAGAGGCTTCCGCTTCGGGAGGAGGACAGAGCCCACGGACACCGCGGGGGGACATCGCAGGATCCTGGGGACAAGGTAAGTATACCGCACCAGGATCCTGCAATGCAATCCCGAGTGTGGCTCGGGGTTACCGCTAATGGTGCTGAAATTTAACTCCGAGCCACACTCGGAATACCATCAGGGAGGCTACAGGACTTTATGCTGATTTACGTACCAAAAAACACTAATTTCACACAAACCAAAATCCCACTAGAGAGATGATTTATTAAGGCTAGAGAAAAGGAATTGGGCACAGAATTGAAGTGGTTGTCCACAACAACTAGCCTGGGTTGTTGTTTAGTTTTTCCATAAATTAAAAGCGTATTCTTATTCTCCAAAAATAATCTGTACGCATTCACTACTTATTGGTAGTCCTACCATTAGATGTGGTGGCTGCCGTTTTCTTTTTCTAATCTATTTCTTATGAAATTGTTACTTTTGTTTTTCTGCTTCCTTGTAACATAATCAGTGAGTCCCAGAACCACCCCTTACACGCTCATCTCTATTTGTTTGAAATGAACAGTGCACGTTTGTTGTGGTCATATGCACTGCTCTATGCACACCACAAGTCCCATAGTCTATCTCTGGAGCGAGCAAGAGAGAATGGCTACATTCAACATGCAGTGGGACCATGGAGAATGAACCACCCTCTAACAGGAATTCGGGTCACAGCAGCAAAAATGAATACATTTAAAGGTTTGGAGGAGACTGAGAACAATAGAAGGTACTTTATTGGCTTTAAAAAAAAAAAAGCCTGGAAAGCATCGCACCAGCAATTAGCAAATCACTGATGCCATGCAGGTCTCCTGCAGACTGTCAGTGTATGATGTCTGCCCATACCTTGTACAGGCAGGCAGTTTCACACACTGACAGGAAGAATTAATGAACTATCACAGCACTCAACAACACTGTGGTAGTTCATTGAGAACTACAAGCTGACAGCCGCAATGAACATTTGCCACGTGGTGGTTACAGCACTTTTCATTTTGAGAACTTATTTTATACACCCCCGATGAAGCTCTTTCCTAGAGTGAAACATGTAGGGTACTTTGCTTTTCTTAGTGAGTTTGGGTGCACTATCACATTTAGATATGCTATTTTGGTTGGTGGGGAGGGATTTTATTTCCAAGTTGCTCTCATATATCTTAGTTATCAGTTGCCAGGAGTCAGTCAGTATTTTATTGCAGTCAGGAAGCTTTTTACGTCCAGGAAGAATGGAAGTAATAGATTGAATTTAGGAGCATAGAGTAGGGTGATTTCTATCAGTTGATTAGAAGAACCCCTATGCTTCCTTTTTGTACTTCCTTTAGTTGTTTACTGCAGTACAGACACTAAGAGGAGAGCGTTCAATGGTAAATTGAGGTAGAGCGCTATCTTTCAGTTTACCCCTTCCTATAAGTTAAAAAACACATATCAAACAAATCTGCTTTAATAAAGTCCTAAACATTTTTAGGCGTCGTCCCTAGGTTTCTTGGTGCATGGGCAAGCGCACCCTATGAGAGTTGAAAGGCTGTCAGTAGTTGTAGAGTAGTCTATTCATTTCCAGAACTCTGTGAATGAATGACGTGGCCGGGCGGAGCCCTGCACGGCCAGGTTTTCTTTAGATTGTGGCATCGGGCGGGGGACTTGCTGCCAAAACGGGAGATGGGGGGGGGGGGGGGGGTCCAGGGGCCGGTACATTTGTAACATGTTACATATTACACCCTGAATATGGGAGTAACATGTAACATGTTACAAAAGGTGAACTAATCCTTTAAAAAACATATTAATGTATTATTTTTCGTGTCACTTTACACATTATTCTCTACTATGGGAAATTCCAATTTTGAGCTTCTTTGCTCTTCTTCAGTTTTAATGAATCTGTCCCAGTGTTTGGTGATTTTTAGCCACAAGCCATAATGACACCAAGTCCAAATTTTATTTACAGTAAATCTAATTATTATAATACCTATACCACACTTAGCGACATTGAATTTAGGTTATTAAGCTTGTCAAGTTACTTCATTTATATCTGCTTGTAATTACCTGAGTTGTTTTTTTTTTCTAAGGTGAGTTATTTTTCCTCTATCAATATCTTAAGTAACAAGCAGGAGTTTCCTTCGTTTTTCCGGACCATACCAAGTGATACCTTTCAAACCACCGCTTTGGCTGCCATGGTGAAACACTTTGGTTGGACTTGGGTGGGCACTTTAGCTGAAGACAATGACTATGGACATCTGGGAGTGCAGCTTTTCACTGAACAGATTGTACGGCTTGGTGTCTGCATCGCATTTTCAGAGATAATTCCTCTAGCTTACTCCAAAACAAAATATGAACAGATTGCTTCCACAATAAAACGTTCCTCAGCGAAAGTTATAATTGTGGTTTCTGGAGACACCAACTTGATACCATTAATTTGGGAAGTAGCCAAACAGAACATTAGTGGCAGGACATGGATAGCAAGTGAAGGCTGGAGCACATCTGCTTTTGTGTTATCAAAAGATCAAAGTAATTTTTTTATGGGTACTCTTGGACTTGCAATACCCACAGGAAGAATCTCAGGTCTGAAAGAGTTTCTCTTTAAGGTGAATCCACTACGGGAACCTGAAGATCCTATAATAAAGTTGTTCTGGGAAAACACGTTCAGGTGTTCCTGGCCTAATCGTTCTCAATCCCTGGACAATACAAACATCTGTACTGGCAATGAGGACTTGTCATCTGTGAATAACACATATACAGATGTGTCGCAACTAAGGATCACGTGTAATGTTTACCATGCTGTATATGCCATCGCCAATGCTCTCCAAAGCCTAATTTACTGTAGAAATGAACCATGCACAGAAGTACACGACATAGAGCCCTGGCAGGTAATGTCCACTTCAGAGTTCAAATCCAGGTTGGGTTAAAGAGTGGAGAGAGATTAGAACCCCTGTCAGATTTTTATTGCTGTCTGTGCCCCCATTAGTGAGATTCACCCTCTCTATTTGTGCTTTTACCATTATCATTGAAAGTGAAAGTAAAGGAAATACCAACAATTTGGGATGTCCCCAGAAAAGTAATACAGTGGAAATCTTGCAATGGGGACACTGGTTTTGGTGACCTGGGGGACCCAAAACGATTCCCTAATTTGCAGGATTTCCTCTCACTTCTTGTTTTGGCTATGGAAAGTGAAGGGAAATCTCCGCAATGAATCACAGATGGGAAAAAAATAAACTGGTAGGTGTTATGACCCTCCCTTACTCTATCCAAAATTAAAAAAAATGTTTTGGCCATAGTTCTACTTTAAGTACCAACAGGTGCTTTCATCATGTATTATATATATATATATATATATATATATATATATATATATATATATATATATATACTGTATGTTTCCTCTGGGAGAACAGTGATGTGTTTATGGCATGCTTCCTTCCGTGAACATGTATGACTGCACAGCACCTAGTCACAACCAGCCCAGAGGTGTGAGGCTGGCTATGTGAGCATTTACCATTAAGAAAAGAAAACCCTGAACTATGCCTATAAATGCCCTCCACATCAGAGCAGTCCCACTGATTCATCTGCCCAGATCCTCTCCCTAGTGCCTGGAAATGTAGAATTTTAAGATGAAGCTAATGACATCACAAACAATAAAAACAATACATTCTCACAACTAAGACAATACTTTCAGAAATTGTACAGTAGTCTTCATGTGCATGGGAAAATTGATCTAGGACTTTTTAATTGGAGTCTGGAGTTCAACTTTAAAGAGCAAGGTAAATAAAAATAAACAAAACACATGATGTCTAGCAAATGATTAGCTATAGAAAGGGGAGTTCACTTTATTCACTAACATATACAAATATGACAAGTAGCTAACACTGATGTGTGGCCAGGGCTGTAATCCAAAATTCAATTTTAACTTCAAAGTCCAGGAATCATAATTTTTGCATACTTACATTGGGCCAGCTTGGCTCGATGTAAGTATCCATATCTGATACACAGAGGGCTGCTGGGATGTTGTAAATCACTTTAGTAGTCAGCACTACATATAGTGAGAGCCTTGATCTTATGGACCCTTTGGGAATGCTCTCCCCTCTGCACACTAACCACATGGATTGCTTCCTTGGTGTCAACACCATTCATAGAATGCCTTGTATAAAGCATTTTCTGAATGAACAAGGTTAAGAGGAAGGAAGGTGAATTCAGGATTTTCACCTCGTCCAAACAGAGAATACCTTGTATTTATATCCGAATATTGGATGTAAATACATATATTGATGCAAGCTGGACCAATGTAAGTATGCAAAAGACGAAAATTCCTGGAGTTCAGCTTTAAGAACATGATACTATCAGTTTATGTGCCATAGTTAACAATATAGCAACTCTTAATTTGTCTAATGAACGATAGTTTATGACTGGCTGGCATACTGCACACCTTTCTATGACATTCTGTTATGTTCCTGGTGTTCATAAATTAGATACTTGTGGTATTTGAAATGGTTTAATGTTCCTTATGGCTAAGGGTCTTGATGTGGATGGGGAAATCACTTCCGCTGAGCTATTGTATTCAGCTGGCAGTGAGCCTTCTGTGACGGCGGAATACAATAATACGGTTTTTCCAGCTATAGCCGGTGACATTGATCATTTGGGAAAAACCCGATAGGCTGGTTGTACATACAGTGGGGACGGAAAGTATTCAGACTCTTTGTTATATTGCAGCCATTTGCTAAAATCATTTAAGTTATTTTTTTTCCCTTATTAATGTAGCACCCCATATTGACAAAAAAACACAGAATTGTTGACATTTTTGCAGATTTATTAAAAAAAGAAAAACTGAAAAACATGGTCCTAAGTATTCAGACCCTTTGCTGTGACACTCATATATTTAACTCATGTGCTGTCCATTTCTTCTGATCATCCTTGAGATGGTTCTACACCTTTATTTGAGTCCAGCTGTGTTTGATTATACTGATTGGACTTGATTAGGAAAGCCCCACACCTGTCTATATAAGACCTTACAGCTCACAGTGCATGTCAGAGCAAATGAGAATCATGAAGTCAAAGGAACTGCTTGAAGAGCTCAGAGACAGAATTGTGGCAAGGCACAAATCTGGCCAAGGTTACAAAAAAAAATTCTGCTGCACTTAAGGTTCCTAAGAGCACAGTGGCCTCCATAATCCTTAAATGGAAGACGTTTGGGACGACCAAAACCCTTCCTAGAGCTGGCTGTCCGGCCAAACTGAGCTATCGGGGGAGAAGAGCCTTGGTGAGAGAGGTAAAGAAGAACCCAAAGATCAATGTGGCTGAGCTCCAGAGATGCAGTCGGGAGATGGGAGAAAGTTGTAGAAAGTCAACCATCACTACAGCCCTCCACCAGTCGGGGCTTTATGGCAGAGTGGCCCAACGGAAGCCACTCCTCAGTGAAAGACACATGAAAGCTCGCATGGAGTTTGCTAAAAAACACCTGAAGGACTCCAAGATGGTGAGAAATAAGATTCTCTGGTCTGATGAAACCAAGATAGAACTTTTTGGCCTTAATTCTAAGCGGTATGTGTGGAGAAAATCAGGCACTGCTCATCACCTGTCCAATACAGACCCAACAGTGAAGCATGGTGGTGGCAGCATCATGCTGTGGGGGTGTTTTTCAGCTGCAGGGACAGTGCGACTGGTTGCAATCAAGGGAAAGATGAATGCGGCCAAGTACAGGGATATCCTGGATGAAAACCTTCTCCAGAGTACTCAGGACCTCAGACTGGGCGAAGGTTTACCTTCCAACAAGACAATGACCCTAAGCACACAGCTAAAATAACGAAGGAGTGGCTTCACAACAACTCCGTGACTGTTCTTGAATGGCCCAGCCAGAGCCCTGACTTAAACCCAATTGAGCATCTCTGGAGAGACCTAAAAATGGCTGTCCAACATTTACCATCCAACCTTACAGAACTGGAGAGGATCTGCAAGGAGGAGTGGCAGAGTATCCCCAGATCCAGGTGTGAAAAACTTGTTGCATCTTTCCCAAAAAGACTCATGGCTGTATTAGATCAAAAGGGTGCTTCTACTAAATACTGAGCAAAGGGTCTGAATACTTAGGACCATGTGATATTTCAGTATTTCTTTTTTTAATAAATCTGCAAAAATGTCAACAATTCTGTGTTTTTCTGTCAATATGGGGTGCTGTGTGTACATTAATGAGGAAAAAATGAACTTAAATGATTTTAGCAAATGGCTGCAATATAACAAAGAGTGAAAAATTTAAGGGGGTCTGAATACTTTCCGTCCCCACTGTAAGTAGATTGACTTGTGTATAACCGGCTATCCCATACATAGATCAAAATTTGGCCGTTTCCTGCTGAACTGCATGAATTTCGATCCATGTATGACCAGTTTAAGACTTCCTAGGCTATAAAGTAATCTCCAGAACCAGAGGATGCAAAGGCCATAACCGTGCATTGCAAGAACAATTTTGTAACTTTTCAAGTGCCCTTACATTTAATCTAAAATACTGTGATAAGAGATGTATAAATATGACAATAATTCAAATCATTGATATTATCTCTTCATTCATATGGTCTGCATTCTATACTAACTGTATTTCATATTTAAATAAAAAGCACATGCATCATTTTATGTATCACTTATCATTGTGAGCAATTGTAAAGTTTGCATAACATTTTTAGCAGTATTGATCTCATAATTTCATTCCAAATTACAGTTAGTAAGAGCATTAAAAAGAGTGAATTTCACAGACCACAGTGGAAATCTACATTACTTTGACCAGAACGGGGATCCAATGCCAATGTATGATGTGTTAAACTGGCAGATGGGAAATGATGGCCTGCTCCAGTATAAGAAGGTGGGGAGCTACAGCGGCAGTACACCAGACAGGCAGCAACTACTGATGGATGAACTTGAAACCACTTTATGGAATGGAGACAAGTCACAGGTTAGTGCTAAATAATACAAAGGATACTCATCCCTAGTCTAGCTAGTCATAGTTTTAAAATAATGTAAATCAAAATGGCACTATTTGTTAAATAAGGATAGAAAACTTCTAGCAGATGCAGAATGACAACATATTCTGTTTGCTCTTTGGACATTTTTGCTTTTATACTTAAAGCAGTATTAAATCCAAAAGCAAACATTTATTATATTGCATCTTACAATTCCATGTGATGGCTGCATTCGTTTTTTTTTAGGCTTGATTTCTTTTATTTTCACCTGGTGGTCCTGCCATTAAGTCTGTTGTTCTACAAAAGAACAAGCTGATCTGCAGATATAGCAGTTACCGGGATGAGACAAACCATTTACCACTCACAGGGGTGCTTACAGTGGTCAGCCTTTATTTATTTATGTAAAACCTTTATCCCAAAAGGAAGAAAACGGTTTGTTGCAGCTACTTATGGTGTTAGCAGTAGAATGGCTTCAATCTGTTAGTGTATCTAAATCTGCTAGTACAGCTAACACTCCCCTCCCCCCAGACTGACAAGGCTGCTGTCCAAGGGTGAGCCCTGTGCTCCTTTATATAGAGTGAGGGCACTCTAATACAGGAGGTGTGTTACTGGCCAAATCACTAGGTGGAAAGAGAGGGGGGAAAGGCTAAAAAAAGAAAACGAATACAGCCACCACATCTAATGATTGGAATATACAGTATATGAACCCCTTGGAATTATATCATTCACTACCAGGGGTTCAATCAGAGATACCAATCATGACATCCTGTCAATATTAGAAATCCACATATGTCCTGCAAGACAGAAAAAAAGAGTTTATGGGATTTTGTAGGGTGTATCACCTGTCAAAGAATCAACATACATCAAATGTATTAAAATCCAAAGTTTATTAATACAACTTAACCAGACAACAGGTTGGTCGCATTAAAATACAAAGACAATAAAAAAAGTCTCTGTGAACACAACCCCACCGGTACAGACCCATCCACAACATAAGAATAAGGCACATTTGTCTACTCTGGAAACAGCCATAGATATGGCCTCCCAGATGTATAACAATCATATACATTGTGGGGTTGATTTACTAAAACTGGAAAGTGCAAAATCTGGTGCAGCCCTGCATAACAACCAGTCAGCTTCCTTTTTTTATTTTAGAGTTAAAGTTTTAAGTTAGAAGCTGATTGGCTACCATGCACCCAATTTTGCACTCTCCAGTATTAGTAAATCAACTCCAGAGTGTTACAAAATGGTTGAAAGGGTAGGCTGTGGAAGAGTTTTTAGGTTTTTGCAACTCAAAAATAAAAAACCTGATTTAACTCAACTATCCCTGTTAAATGAACGAATTACCATAGTTCGCTGTACATTCCAAATAGCAATTGTTTATTAGTATCAAATTAGTGTTAAAATTAGTGTCAAAAATCTGCAACAAAAACGACATACAAACAAAAACTTATATTCAGATAAAACACAATGACCACCTCCTAAAGATGTGTGGATCAAACAACAAGGCAATAGTCAAAATTACATAGATTAAACTGTGCCTTCTCGCTCACATGGATCATGTGGGGGGGCAAATATATGTGTGTAGACGTGAAACCATAGTGTATGGCAGTAAGTTCTGAAAAGGAGATGCGTGCATCATGGATCCTGTGTTTAAAAGGATTAACCACTTCGCGCCCGCGCTATAGCCGAAAGACGGCTGCAACGCGGACTCTAATTGCCGGGAGGCCGTCCCTGGACGTCCTCCTGTTTACTTCCGCGATGCGTGCTCCCGCGGGCGCGCATCGGGGAAGTTCTGTGCTGGCCGTGTCCCTTGGACACAGCCAGTCACAGATCACTGAAAACGGCCAATCATAGCAGCCGTTTTCAGCGCGATCAGAGGTGTCATAAACATATGAGATCATCTCTCATCCTTGGCTCTCCCTCCTCACACAGAGACAGCGTGTGAGGAGGGAGAGAGAACCGCTGCAGCGGTGAGTAAAAAAAAAAAAAAAAAACTAAAACAAGTGACGTCAGTGCCATCTGTCCCCACTGCCATCTGTCCCCATTGCCATCTGTCCCCATTGCCACGTATAAGTGCCATCTGTCATCAGTGCCATCTGTCATCAGTGCCTCCTGTCAGTGTCACATGCCATCTGTCATCAGTGCCACCTGTCAGTGTCATGAGCCATCTGTTATCAGTGTCATGTGTCATCAGTGCCACGTATCAGTGGCATCTGTCATCAGTGTTACGTGTCATCAGTGCCATGTATTAGTGCCATCTGTCATCAGTGCCACGCACTAGTGCCATCTGTCATCAGTGCCACATATTAGTGCCATCTGTCATCAGTGTCACGTGTCATCAATGCCACGTATTAGTGCCATCTGTCAGTGCCACATATTAGTGCCATCGGTCATCAATGCCATGTATTAGTGTCATCTGTCATCAGTAACACATATTAGTGCCATCTGTCATCAGTGCCACATCAGTGTCATCAGTGCCATCTGTCATCAGTGCCACCTGTCAGTGTCATGAGCCATCTGTTATCAGTGTCATGTGTCATCAGTGCCACGTATCAGTGGCATCTGTCATCAGTGTCACGTGTCATCAGTGCCATCTGTCATCATTGCCACATATTAGTGCCATCTGTCATCAGTGCCACATATTAGTGCCATCTGTCATCAGTGTCACGTGTCATCAGTGCCACGTATTAGTGCAATCTGTCAGTGCCACATATTAGTGCCATCTGTCATCAGTAACACATATTAGTGCCATCTGTCATCAGTAACACATATTAGTGCCATCTGTCATCAGTGCCACATCAGTGTCATCAGTGCCACGTATCAGTGCCATCTGTCATCAGTGCCACATCAGTGTCAGTGCCACGTATCAGTGCCATCTGTCGTCAGTGTCACGTGTCATTGTCCTGGTGCTCCAGGGCCTTCAAAAGTGTAATAGGTAGTCAACAAGTTAGATGTGTCATTTATGCTCCTAGAACACCTGATGGTGCTCCCTGCATGTTGGGCCTCTCTATGTGGCCTGACTGTGAAAAAGTCCCACACATGTGGTATCGTAATACTCAGGAGGAGTAGCAGAATGTATTTTGGGGTGTTATTTGTGGTATATACATGCCATGTGAGAGAAATAACCTATTACGATGACAATTTTGTGGGGAAAAGAAAAAAAAATCTTCATTTTGCAAAGAATTGTGGGAAAAAACAACAACATCAAAAAGCTCACCATGCATCTTACTAAATACCTTGGATTGTCTACTTTCAAAAAAGGGGTCATTTGGGGGGTATTTGTACTTTCCTGGCTTGTTCGGGTCGCAAGAAATGAGATTGATCACACCTGATGTACTGGTGGCCTATTTTTTATGATTTGCACCATAGCTTGTAGACTTTCTAACTTTCACAAAGACCAAATAATATCCACTAATTTGGGTTATTTTTACCAAAGATATGTAGCAGTATAAATTGTGGCCAAAATTTATGAAGAAAAATTAATAATTTGCAAAATTTTATCACAGAAACTAAGAAAAATGCGTTTTTTTTTCAAAATTTTCGGTCTTTTTTCATTTATAGCACAAAAAATAAAAAACCCAGAGGTGATCAAATACCACCAAAAGAAAGCTCTATTTGTATGAAAAAAAGGACAAAAATTAATTTGGGTACAGTATTACATGACTGAGTAATTGTCATTCAAAGTGTGAGAGCGCTGAAAGTTGAAAATTGGTCTGGGCAGGAGGGGGTTTAAGTGCCCAGTAGACAAGTGGTTAAAGACTGAATTCTGGCTTCCCAAATGCACATGCAATGTAAACGATGTGAGGGCCCAAAAGGGTACGGTGAGACAACCAGGTGTGTTCAGAGTTGTAGCAGTAAAAACAAGAAGGAAGTTGGGACTTTGAATGGGGTGATTGACAGGTTAGGTTAAGATAAGCTGGAACATGGTTATTGACATATAAAATAGAATACATAACATTCATTGCAGAGGTGCATAGTGTGTATAGAATAATGACACATATTATGGATGCACACATGACAAATTAGTTCTAAATGAATGAAAGTACATGACATGATCAATAAAAATAAGAAAATAATTATACATAACAGTATGAATTCATGTATATACATATGTGCGCTTGGCAGCACAAAACAACTGTTGGATAAAGGATAATAAAAAATAAATATAATGGAACTGAATAGACATTATATCTAGATGTAGTCCTATTAGGGAGCACAGCTGCATCCTTTAATGTCCGACGCATTTCGTGTATGAAAACACATCCTCAGGGGTGGATGCTAAAGGATATCTATAAAGAACAATGTATAATTGGATCTAATGTTGGAATGGGCACAACAGAAAAGGACAAGTTAATCAGTCCTAGGTACTTACATATAGCAGAATGCAGGAGTATGTGGTATGGGTAAGGCCAGGGCCAAAAGAATAGTCTATCCCGGAAGCTGAGGTAGTTAATAGCCCCAAAGCAACAGGGTGCACGTGCAACATCACCGGGCCATGGGTATCCAATCTCCATAATAATCTTAAAATGTGATCAGCAGAAAGGATAGTTGTCAGTGAGGTCTGTAATGGATGAAACCGTATCCGTTATGAGCAACGTGACAATGGTAAAAATCATAAAAGGGTAAATGCCAAATAAAAGCATAAGAATAGTCGAGGATGGGTGAGTAAGGTAATAATGAAAAGCACCACCCAGAGAAAGTGAAAATGAGAAAAGTTTGTAAGACCATCACATTAGAAGCAAGCAATCACCAAGGAAACATAAGAAAGTAAAAAAGGGAGGAAGTAGCCCACTGAAGAATAGTGTGTGGAGATTCTATGGTGATTACCTTGAATGCGTGCACAGTGGAGCAAATTGTTTCCATGATGTGCTCTGTCTACTCGTGTGAAGCAGAGGAATCCATGTCCGGGGAGGTGCCTTATGTACGTCCAGCACGCTAAGGGGCTACCACCGTCACTCACGACAGCTGCGGGTTGGAGCCACCAGGCCGGACGGCGATCACCACCCATAACTGGAGGTACTTATTGTGCTTCATACAGAGTCCCAAATTCCTGCCTGTAACTGGAGGCACTTACTGTGCTTTATACAAAGTCCCAAATTCCCAATTTTTTTCAAGAGTTGTAATAGTAGTGGTCCAGAGGAGGTGCGGACAGCAAGAGTAGAATTAAATGGCATAGGATACATGGATCCACATGGTCAGCTGTAAAGCACCTTGTGTCCGGAGCTACCTCCCTCGCACTGTAAGGTTGATTCACAACCAATGGCACAATGAAAAGTTATTGAGTCTGGTCCCATAGGGCCCTTTTATAACCTAGGGTAAGATTGCATGTAAGAGAAGACAGTTCCATATGTAAAGCATGAAAAGTACTTATCCGATCCTGTGGTATGTCAATGTCCTTAAGGAGTGTTCTTAGTAGGGTTTGCCAATTCGTTGGTGTCAGAGTGTGGCTGACAAAGTCACATCGGAGGTGGTCAATGGGATGGCTTGACTGGTTTCGCTGGTCTCCGCCAGCTGCTTCAGAGGCTCAATCGAGAACACATTGAAGTCACAGGACCCATTGTTATAAATAAATATCAAAAGAACAATGAACAGTATAAAGTGAAATAAGAAATAAAAGGTATGCACAGCAAGCTGTGGGGAAAAAAAATTATTACCCTGTTTCCCCGAAAATAAGACCTATCGTGATTGTCGGTGATGGCTGCAATATAAGCCCTACCCCCCAAAGAAGCCCTAGTTAAAGTCCTTGTAGGTCTTATTTTCAAGGTAGGGCTTATTTTCGGGGAAACAGGGTAGGGCTTATTTGGGGGGTAGGGCTTATATTGCAGCCATCACTGACAATCACGCTAGGTCTTATTTTCGGGGAAACAGGGTATAACCCCAGGTAGAGACATTTGAGAAAAGTTACAAAACTTAAACTGTCGTTTAGACCAGGGGCCTTTGTTGCCTCCAACTCCCAGATCCAATGGGCCTCATGCTGGAGGACCCGTTGGTCAAAGTTACCCCCCTTTTGTCCTGGGTGATGACTTTGAGAATCCAACATTTACGGGGTCCCTATCATGCTGTAGGCATACATGTCTAGCTAGTGGGGCCTTAAGATGGTAAGTCTCCACTTCATAAATGTGTTCTTGAAACTGTTTGCGTACAGGTCTAATCGTCTTGCCCACATAAAACGAATTACAGGAGCAGATGAATACATATACTACCCCAATTGTGCCACAATTGGTCTTTTGTCTGCATTTCAAAAGTCTCCCTGTGGGTAGCTGTAGAGAAATACCCTCTAACATGTAGGGGCAGAACTCCCAGCTCCCACACCAGGTCATGCCCGTACGTATAGAGTACTGGGGGGTATCACTGTGTACCAGAAGGTCGTTAAGTGAGCACGCCCTTCTGTACACTAATTGTGGGTCTCTAGAGATGAACTTACTAACCGCAGTATCTTCCCTCAGGAGATGCCAATGTTCTGAACAGATATCTCTTATCTTGTTTGTGTTTTGGGTATACTGTAAACTTAGTTCTTATAGGGCCCAACTCTTTTTCCTGTTCCTCTCTTCGTTTATAAATGAGAGAGTCCCTATCACTGTCTTTAGCTCTATTGTAGGCTTTGGTAAGCCATTTCATATTGTAGCCTTTTGAGTGGAATCGCTCCCTCAAAACTCTAGCTTCTTGTTTGAAGTCCTGCTCCTCTGTACAGTTACGACATGCCCTTAGATATTTGCCAAGTGGTTTATTCTTAAAGTAGCAGGTTTAAAGGCAGGATATCGGTGAATTACATTGTTGGACAAAGAACTCTGGTATGGGAGATTTATTCCATCTTTCTGACCAAAAAGAATGGACACACCTGACCCGACTATTGTCTACATGTCAAGAGTGTCTAATACAGCTAATACAGTGTACATATAATTTTCAGCATATTGCGTCACAAGCGAACAGGCGGTACACTTCCGTTATACAAAACATTCTAAACTTTTAAAAATCAACCTATGCATCCTAACCCAGACAAGTTCTGCAAACCATATATATTTTTAACTTTATACAAAACTTTCGTTTCTCTGCAGTATGACAAAAAGAGGAACCACAACCTGTCATAAGAAGTTTCAGGATGAAATACAAGAAATATGATAGAAGCTCTCCGCATGTAACAGACTGTTAGCTGCAGTTATCTTCCTAAATAATTTTGTTTTAATCCATCTGTCCTTATCCAAAGAAATTGTCAGATCTAGAAAGGTAACACTTTCTCTGTGAAAATCACAAGTGGAGCTCAAGTTGTAAGGGTATCACCCAGGGTCCTAACGTATGTTTTGCTGAATGCTTCTTCAGGCAAAGGGTGTTCTGAAGCAAAAGAGGAAAAATAGTACATGTAAGCAATATAAACATGTGTATATTTCATGGGTGCTCAACCTGTTGCCCTCCAGCTGTTGCAGAACTACTACTCCCATCATGCCTCTGCCATTGGGAGTCATGCTTGTAACTGTCAGCTTTGCAATGCCTCATGGGACTTGTAGTTCTGCAACAGCTGGAGGGCCACAGGTTGAGCACTCATGGTATATATGATCTGATATATCTGGCCTCTAGGCTATAACACATACTGTGATTATGACTAGAGACATCATTGTATATATGAGCAAAACCTGCTTAATAATCCAAAAAATGTATTAAAAAAAATTACCAAAATACCAAGATGTTTAATATGTAGGGACCAATTTTGTGGCATCAGCAAAAAAGGCCAGATTATTATCTATTTACCTGTCAGTTAATTAATGATTGGACTGAAAAGAACCAAGCAGTATACTGACCTCCGTGGAACACCCCTGCAAATTTTAGTCCATTTGGAATATTTGTCCCATTGGCCACCACGCTTTAGCTTCTGTCCTTTAACCTGTTCCTTACCAGCATACATACATTTTACTCTAGTAGTACTTGAGACCTTTTTGTTCCAGTTCATTATTAGGATTGATGGCCAAATTTTTTTTTTCAGAATCCAAAATATGATACATCAATGGTTTTTCTAACATCTGTTTTTTATCCCGATCATGTTTATTAGACATGACCTGTCTTTTATGAATCCTGTACGTTACCATTTATTTGCTGGATACCATAGCACCTGGATGTTAGGAAACAGCTGTCTGCTAAAAGATATTTTTACCAATGTCCTCAACATACCTATGTTGTAATTCACCCCCAGAATAATGATCCATTCATCTATAGAAAATCCATTACACTTTTCTCTAGACTGACTTCTTCAGGGATTATGTAAGGTAGAGTGCAATGTACCAGATGGGGACTGATCCCTTTCAAATTGGTGGTACCAAACAGTAATGAGGAACCCGTTATCTACAAAAAATCCCCCATTACGTGACCAGCATTAAAATCAAACTGGTCTGATCTTAACAGAAACGCTCTTCACGATAAAAAGTTTTGATTTGGTAGGATTGAGGTTTAAACTCTAAGGGCCCCAATTGTTTATGCTCCTGGCTTCTCTGCTGGTAGAAGATATAATATTGTCTCTATGATTGTTTGGTCTGCAGCAATTGCTATTTTTGCAAACACAAACAATGCTTCTTGCGACATATAGTAATACTTTGAAGTATAATGGAGACATTGAATGCACCATACCAAAATTGAGTGTACTGAGTGTATAAATATTACATGACTAACCACATCTCTGTCAGCCTCCAGTCTCAGTGTGCAGTGCCAGCTGTAAGCCTGGATTCAGGAAGAGCATAATACAGGGTCAACCAGCTTGCTGCTTCTCATGTATTCCATGTCCAGATGGAGAAATATCAAATGAAACAGGTAATATCCTTAATTTCAGTAACTTAAATGACATCCATAGACATATACTATTACATAAAGCAGAACTAAAATCTCCTGAGTTGGGAGTAAGCTCGTGCTATAATGTGCAAGTATGCACAGCACATGAAGGGCCCTTTCACACTGGTCAGTTTTTGATAAGTATTTCAGTTATTAAAAGTGGAAGAAAAATGCGTCCCTTTAAATCCCATGGAACTCTTCAATTTGTCCGTTGCGTTTCAGTTGCATTTTTGACGCAGTAAATAAAAATAAGAAAAAACACACCTCACCATTGAAATTAATGGAAACCACAGCAAAAAATGCAAAACACTTGTGGGAAATGCTTTGTCCAGTCACATGTCCAGTGTAAAAACGCAAAGCAAATGCAGCAAAAATGCATTAAACATGCATCAAAAACATGCATCAAAAACGCAACACATTGCAGCAAAAACGCATTTGCATTTCTGCCACATTTTTGCAACTGAGCAGTGCTAGTGTGTCCTCTTTTAGTGATGACAGGTCCAGACTTGCAGGTGTAGCTATGTCTCATGCTGCTACGTCCAGGCCATTGGATGGCCTCTGATGATACAGCTGCTGAATTGTCACCAGCACCCTGCTCCATTCTCAGGGATTTTCTGGCAGTGTACTCTGCACATGTAGTGTACGTAGAAAATAAACAATTGCTAGAAACATGGAGAAAATGCTTTTAAATAAAAGGAACTATGCATGTCTCTCCTGCTAAACAATTCTAACTCCTAACAATTTCTTCATTGTAGCACTTAAAGTGGTTGTAAAGACTGAAGGTTTTTTAAACCTTCTGTGTGCCGCTCTCCCCCGCCCCCCTAATACTCACCTGAGCCCAATCCCGATCTAGCGATGTGTACGAGAGTCTCGGCTGTCCACCGTCTCTCTCTCCTTATTGGCTGAGACACAGTAGTGGGAGCCATTGGCTCTTCCTCCTCCTGTCAATCACAGCCAGTGAGCCAATGAGGAGAGAACGGGGGGCAGGACCGAGCCGCAGCTCAAAGTGTCTTATTGATCCATAAAACAAGGCTCAGGAGTGATCTCGCACCAGTTCCCCCGTAGCAAGAGGCTTGCTGTTGGGGGCACTGGTCAAGAGAGAGGAATCAGGAGCAAAGGCAGGGGACCCGAGAAGAAGAGGATCGGGGCTACTCTGTGCAAAACCATTGCACAGAGCAGGTGAGTATAACATTTAAAAAATATATATATATTATATTACTTTAAATTTCACTTTAATGGACGCTTTAACGTGCCCGTGACGATCGGATTTGTTGCAGAACCGATCAGTCTTCTGGTCCAGGTCAATGATTTCTGGCTTGTACCTGCTGATCGGTTCTGGGGAATGAAAATGCTTCCCCTGCCTGTAATTCTTTTTCGTTCCAAAGAGAGGACGTCTTACAGTGAGTTGCACCAACACCACACTGACACAGTACACGTAGGCACACTTGTCACCCCCCGATCACGCCCCCCCCAGTTAACCCCTTCACTCCCTGTCACTGTGTCACCAACTGCAGTTTTCAGATTTTTCACTGATCACTGCATTGGTGTCATTTGTGACTCTAAGCAGTGTTAGGGCAGTTAGTAGTAGGCCCAGGTAGGTCTAGGGTACCCCCCAAACCCCCCTAATAGAGGTTTAACCCCTTGATCGCGCCCCAGTTAACCCTTTCACCCGTCTCAGTGTCACTAATAGATCTTTTTTCTGATCGCCGTATTAGTGTCACGGATGATCCTAATTCGCCAGTTAGTTGATTTGTTTCACCGTCAGGTTTTTATAGTGTCAGGTACCCCCATATATTACCCCTCCGCCTAGCCCAGCCTAGCCCACCCAAGTGCAGTATCAATCGATTACTGTCACTTACAAAACACATAACTGCAGCATTTGCAGAGACAGGCCTGATCCCTACGAAAACGCTAATGCCCTGTACACACGGTCAGATTTTCCACCGGAAAATGTGCGATCGGAGCTTGTGGTCAGAAATTCCGACTGTGTGTGGGGTCCATCAGACTTTTTCGATTGGAATTTCCGACACACAAAGTTTGAGAGCAGGCTATAAAATTTTCCGACAACAAAATCCGTTTGCGTAAATTCCGACCGTGTGTGGAGAATTCCGACGCACAAAGTGCCACGCATGCTCAGAATAAATTCCGAGACGGAACTGCTCGGTCTGGTAAAATTAGCATTCGTAATGGATATAGCACTTTCATCATGCTGCAATGTTTTAAATTGTTTAATGCAGCGCACTCTCTTCTTCTTTATAATGCTAGAAGAATGAAGTTGTTTTGCTGCTCATATTCACACAAAGTTATCACAAACTTCTTTCTTTATTATTTATCGTGATTTCATGAATATAATATTTTTATTTGTCACAGCTCCCGAAAAAAATTTTGTTTTTAGTTTTTAGATTTTTTTTTTTTTTTTAGTTTTTTAAATCCTGATCTCCTGTTATTTTTTTGATTAATTTTTTTTTAACTCCAGAATAGTTTTGAGTTTGTTTTGTGTGTCAAGTTACCACAACACGATTATTATCTTGTATTATTTAATCTCAAGGAGATTGTTTGGTGTTGGTGTCTCTTGTTAATTTCACATTGTATTTTTGAAATGTACCTGCCTCCTCACAAACTAACAGTCCTTTTTGAAGGAAAACACACATAGGCGAGTACTATTAAAAAAAAAAAAAACATTTATTAAGGGGTCCTAACCAAAGAAAGAGGGAAGGCAACGCTGGAGAAACTGCAGAAATTGGCAAAGCCTTTGGCCCCCAGGGCACACATTATTTTCAGGCAAAATTGGTGTCCTGAGGAGTCCATATATAAGGGAGTACAATCTGGTCCAGAAGTCCAAGAGATCATGAACAGCAGCAGATGACATGTATGTCCCCAGGCTGTGGTCATACGAGAGCCTGCATCTTTTGTCAGACCAGACTGAACCCAGGCCATCACTTTCTTGTCTTCCTTCCACTCTTCCTTCCACGCTGTGTCTGTGGTGTTGGAGTTGTGGCAGGAGGAGGAGGAGGAGGATGTAACTCACACAGGTGGGTATTGGGTGTGATTTGGCCCCTCACCCCCTTAGTTAATGTTTTATAAATGATTTCCTCACACATGAGGCATTGGCCCTCCTGCATGTCCTGCAGTTTTGTGGCAGCCATGCAGGCAAAGGCCTCTTCACTAGTTGGGGTGGCTCTGAGGGACGCAGAAGCCTCCTGAATCAGCCTGAGCGCTGACTCCTCCACGTTACTCCCCTATCTGGGTCTTTTGTTTCTAAGGCGGAGGGGAGGAACCTGCGATTCTGTGAGGCTCCTATTGGGTGCCACTAACCCCCGCCTCCTCCTGGCTTCCACATTCCACAGCCTCCTCCTGTGTGCCACATTCCACAGCCTCCTCCTGGCTGAGGTCTTCCTGTGTATTAAAAAGGGACATCGTTTTAGTTTTTTTCTTCATCAATCACACACAATTTTCATCTTATGACTGTTGCAAATTGAATGTTAACAAATATAAAAGCCTATCATTCTGAGCCCAGCATTTTTTATTCTTGTCCCAATTATTTTTGCCCACTACTGTCTATTGATATGTAAAACACTTTATTAAATCAGCAATTAGTGATCAATAATAACATAATAACATCTAGTAAACATCATTTATTTATTGACCAGAAATCTGTAGAACAATGCTATACCTGGCTCAAGCTGGGCTCCTCCACTTCTTCCTGGCTGGAAGTTCCAGGTTGGACATCGGAAGCCTCAGCTGGGGTGGAAGGAAGAGTGGAAGGAAAGGTTGAGAGGGATTCCCTGACTTCAGTTTGGTCTGACAGAAATCAAAGTCTCTCGTAGTATCACAGCCTGGGGACATAAATGTCATCTGCTGTAGCTCCTGATCTCTGGGAATCCTGGACCTTCTTGCGCTCCCTAAGATATGTGCTCCTCAGGCCACCGATTTTGGCTTTTAAATAGGGGATGGTTGCCGTGGGGACCACCGGCTTCACCAACTCCAGCAGTTTCTCCAGGGCTGCCTGCCTCTTTTGTTTATGATTATATTGTGGGTGTTTGACCTGCCACAGACAGGGCAGCTCCCTGTACTTGTCTATTAACAGGGGGATGAAGTTGTGGTCATTGAAGCCATCCATTTTATCTGCAATACACAAGACAAACCCTAATGTCAGGCTAAAGTCTCCTAATCTTGTCCCAATATACGCCTCAATCTATAAGCAGTATAAGCCCAAGTTTAAATGTTACCTTTGTTATCACGATCGGCGCTTCCAATACTCCTTCCTCCGCTCACAGATCGTACGTACGACGCGCGCGCGCTACGCTTTATATACACTGCGCATGCGTGAAACTCCACCAGCCCCTGACGTTCTTTCTAGTCTATTCCCTGCCCCTTCTCTTTTGGTGCAGTGGGGGAGAGCACATGGCGGAGACACAACAGGTGCGTGATAATTACAGCAACGAGGAGGAGGAGGAAAGCCCGGAGCCAGAAACGTCACGATCCCGGAGGAGAAGATTTAAGGCCTCAAATATGGCCTTTATAGAGATGGTAGAGATGGTGGACATATTGAAAAGGGCCGACTATGACGGGAAGTATGGACCTTACCCCAACCCAAAATGTCAGAAAGGCCAAGATCACGGCGAAAGTTGTGAAGAGTCTGCACAGGAATTTTGGGGTACGGCGATCCAAGGATCAACTGAGGAAGCGGTGGTCGGACCTCAAATTAAGGGAGCACGATCAGTATAGAAGGATCAAGAGAGTGCTGCAAAAAAGTAAGTAGTTGTCCTGTGTTCCTATTCTTTATTTCCATTACGTTCGTGCTGCTCCATGTGCTTTTCTTTACTGTTGTACAGTTTAAAATGGCAACTTTTATGTTCATGGACACATTATTCGTTCGTAGGAAACATTGTTCGTTCGACCACTAAATACCATGTTTTGTCCAGATGCAGTTCAATACATTTTTTATGCCCTACTTCTCTTAAAATACGTTTGTTGTCTAGATGGGTTTGTAACTAGAATGATATGCAAACTAGATTCTGTGTAAGGAGAGGACACTCAGCAGCTGTTTACACATCTGGACACAGGAGCACTAGTGTGCGACACAAGAACATCCTTTTTATAAGGGGGCCCACACAGGTGCTCCAGTGTATACTTTAATGGTGTCTCCATCTGTGAAGCTTGCACAAAACAGGTAAGTATTCAAGCTTGACAAAGGACAAAAATATTTCTTGATCTTTGAACTCTGCCAAAACAGACAATTGTACCCCACTTCCAAACAATGTTTCATATTCCTATTTCTGGCCTCAAATATCTGTGCTAAGTATACCTATTTTTTTTCACATTGGAGAGAAAAGACTCGGAGGACTTTCTATTAAACTTTGTAAGTTCCAGAGTTTTATTGTTTAAAACATGCCTGTTTTAACTTAAAAGGCAATTTCTACTTATTATTAATGTGACCTCAAAAATTGTTATACAACAAACATGTTGGTTTGTTCAAAAACCCTTTTAGAAACGCACATGTGATTGTGCTTTGATTAAAAAGATTGATAATCAACAATGTGTGGCTTCTTTCAATGCTCAAAAGCATTTTTGGAGTATAAAGTTGTTGTTTTCAGTGGCAATGGTTGCCATTTACTAAAGGCAAATCCACTTTGCACTACAAGTGCAGTTTCAGTGCAGTCTCAAGTGCACTTGTAGTGCAAAGTGTATTTTCCTTTAGTAAATAATACCCAACAGTGCTTTCTAATTTTACACAATCACGCCATTTTCAGGACTCCCCAAATTTCGGTCATGGTCAGCTAACAGAAAGCTAAGCAGTAAATCAAAGCAAATACTTGTTCAGTTTAAAATATATTTTTATTTAAAAAATTTCTCAGACATTGTCTGGCATATCGATGGCCCCCCTACCCGCAAAGTATTCCATGTATCTTAGACGGACCTCACGACACTCTGGGGGGGCAAGCCAGGACGGCCAGTTTCAAGTGTCGTCAGGGTTGGTTCATTCTGAATTCCGGCCTCAGGCCCAACTGAGGCAGCATAGTTCACAGAATTGCTCCTTAAAAAGTTGTGGAGAACAAAGCAAGCCAGGATGATGTGATTGAGTTTATATTCCGCCATGTGTATTGGTGTAAGAAATAGGCAAAACCGGCTGGGCATTATTCCAAACGTGTTCTCCACCACTAGGGTTGTCCCGATACCGATACTAGTATCGGTATCGGCACCGATACCGAGCATTTGCCCAAGTACTTGTACTCGGGCAAATGCTCCCGATGCTTCCCCCGATACCTGGAAGTCAGCTGTGATCGGCGCGTGGGGGAGTTACAAGATTCTCCCCCAGCGGCTTTCAGCTGCTTTAGTGACATACAGCAGTGATTGCTCACCGCTGACTGTCACTGCATCCTCCTCTATGCCCCTCCGTTCCTCTGTCCCCCTCCGTTCCTCTCTCCTTTTCTGTCCCCCTCCGCTGTCCCCTCCGTTCCTCTCTCCTTCTCTGTGCCTCTCCGCTGTCCCCTCCGTTCCTCTCTCTCCTTTTCTGTCCCCCTCCGCTGTCCCCTCCGTTCCTCTCTCCTTCTCTGTGCCTCTCCGCTGTTCCCTCCGTTCCCCTCTCCTTCTCTGTCCCCCTCCGTTCTCCCCCTCCGTTCCGCCGTCCTCCTCCTCCTTCCTTTGTGAATGGACAGAGTCAGCTGTGATTACGATGTGTCAGTTTATGAATGGAGAGGAGCCGCTGTCTTCTCTCCATTCATTTTCAGTGCAGCTGAGGCTGCAGAGAAAGGGACTGGGGAATCTCTATCCTCTGTCTCTTTCTCTGTCTCAAGGGGGAGATATCAGAGGTCTGTTAAGACCCCTGATATCTCACCAAAGCCCCCCAACAGGGCTGATTAAAAAAAAAAACAAAAAAAAAAAACAAAAAAAAACACATATTGCAATAAAGAAAAAAAAAAAAAAATTATTGTAAAAAATAAAAATTGTAAATTAAAAAAAAAAAAAAAAAAAAAAAAAACAACACACACACACATACACCGTTCACCCCCTCCCCCCCCCTCAAAAAAAAAAAAAAAGCACTGTTAAAAAACAAAAAAGCAAAAACACTGTCACGTGACATTAAAAAAAAGTATCGGCGAGTACTTGAAAAAAAATATCGGTACTTGTACTCGGTCCTAAAAAAGTGGTATCGGGACAACCCTTATCCACCACTCTTCGGGCTCTGGCCAGCCGGTAATTATAAAAACCCTCTGTTCCGGGGGTGAGGGTCCTCATAGGGAATGACCGCATAAGATGGTCCCCCAGCGCACACGCTTCATCCGCAACGAAGACGAATGGGAGTCCTTCCGCATTGTCTTCTGGAGGTGGCAAGCCCAAGCTGCCATTCTGGAGACGCCTGTAGAACTCCGTGTGGGCAATGACTCCACCATCTGACATCCAGCCATTCTTCCCCACATCCACATACAGGAAGTAAGTAGCCGACACCACTGCCAACATTACAATACTATTGAACCCCTTGTAGTTGTAATAGTATGACCTCGAGTTGAGGGTTGGGATGATGTGGACGTGTTTCCCATCAATTGTCCCTACGCAGTTGGGAAAGTCCCACCGCTGGGCAAAGTGGGAGGCCACAGTCTGCCATTCCTGTGGGTTGGAAGGAAACTGTGGAGTCAAACAAGAAAAAAAAGTTAATCATTTTGCACATAAACATTGAAAGCAGATTAGACACAAACATTCTTGGCCAACATCAGTATAACATTTATTTTAGGGAGTATTTAAAGACAAAGGTATGAGGTCCACCTATCAGATTCCCCCCCCCCCCCCCCATGGGCCATTTTAAAAATTTTAGGGGGGAGATGTTTTGGACAGGTAATCCTCTCCACTTCCCACTTCATAGAGAGATGAATGCCTAAATAATGTGTATTACTTTGGCCAGCCCCTCCTTACTTACACTATTGGCAGCCCACTGGACAGGTAAGAAGTGTCATAATACAAAGATATAAAAATACACGCTGTACACATTTTAGCACATTTTTACATTCTGCTATTACCTATCAAGATAATAAGAGGATACAAAAACTTTAAATAGTGCCATTTGAAAGTATTCAGGCAGGCGCTTGCACTACATGCTTTGGGGAATTCATCCATAAATCTGACCACAAAAGAGGTGGGTATATAGTGTGTATGGGTTTGGCAAAGTCAGCAGATAGAGGATTGGTATCAGCTGACTTAGCAGTTGGGGGGGAGGGAGGGTTGCAAATGATTTTGGGACCCTAAAAAAACCTCTGGCACTCTGCCTGAATTTAAAGCACAAATCACATTTTTACACATTTTAGGGGGTATTTAGGGTAAAGCACTACTATGGAGCTGACAAAATACATTGTTAAGTGACTAGATGAGGTGGATATTGGCCCAGGAGAGCATGCTGGGGAGGTAAGTGAAGGCAAATATGTATAAATGACAACATTTAAAAAAAAAAAAAAAAATCCAGCATGCATGAGGACAAAGGGGACATTCACAGCATATTACAATCATGGTAATTAGGGAATGAGGAAAAAAATACAATATATTATCAAACATTAAATACAATAAAATGTGATGTTAAAGGATAAAAATCTTACCTTAATATACTCCTTCTGCAGGACCTGGATGATGGCAGAACAGGTCTCCGGGATAATGATCCCCAGAGCCTGGGGGGAGATGCCTGTCGAGAACTTGAGGCCCTGCAGGCTTCTCCCCGTCGCCAAGTACCGCAGGGTGGCGACTAGCCTCTGCCTGCTGATATAAGGGGTCAGCAAAGCCAACAAACGGTGAAAAACAGGGTCTGTCATCCTGAGAAAGTTCCTGAAATCATCAGGATTATTCTGACGGATTTCACGGAGCAAAGGCATGTGACAGAATTGGTCACATTGGAGCAACCAATTCTTAGTCCATGAACTCCTCTTCGCCCTGTTCATAGACTGGGCTTGTGTCAAAGTAAGAACCCCAACACCAAGGCCCCACACAGCATGAACGCTATGATGAGTATGTACACGCAACATGGCTAGAAAACGTTCGGCTGGTCAGAACGTAGTAACAGAACACACTGAAGAACAGCAAGGCCTGTGAAGAGTGACCTGAAAATCAGTAACGAACGGACAAGAACACAATGAAAAATCAATGGGAACTCACTGCACGCACTGAAGAACAGATACAAACCCACAAGCACAAACTGAACACCAAAAATACGATCTGAAAACCACGAGTCGGAAAAAGCGCGAAGCATCTCTCACCAAACTTTTACTAAAACGAGATTAGCAAAAGGAGCCCAAAGGGTGCCGCGCTTGGTATTGAACTGCACTTATATAGTCCCGTCATACGTGGTGTATGTCACCGCGTTCTTGACGTTCGGAAATTCCTTTGTGCGACCGTGTGTATGCAAGACAAGTTTGAGCCAACATCCGTCGGAAAAAAACGATGGATTTTGTGGTCGGAATGTCCGATCAATGTCTGACCGCGTGTACAGGGCATAACAGTTTTTTTGGTAGTGAACTAAGCAGTTGCTGACAATCAGGTGCTCTTTTTTCCTGTGAGTTTCACTAGTTGTACCAGTAAATTTAGAGGCCACAATGTCCAATCGAAGGTACACTAGTGAAGAGGCCTACACGTTTCTGAGCATGACAGATGAGAGTGAAGAGGAACTCACTGCACGCACTGAAGAACAGATACAAACCCACAAGCACAAACTGAACACCAAAAATACGATCTGAAAACCACGAGTCTGAAAAAGCGTGAATCATCTCTCACCAAAAACTTTTACTAAAACGAGATTAGTAAAAGGAGCCCAAAGGGTACCGCGCTTGGTATTGAACTGCACTTTTATAGTCCCGTCATATGTGGTGTACGTCACCGCGTTCTTGACGTTCGGAAATTCCGACAACTTTGTGCGACCGTGTGTATGCAAGACAAGTATGAGCCAACATCCGTCGGAAAAAAACAATGGATTTTGTTGTCGGAATGTCCGATCAATGTCTGACCGTGTGTACAGGGCATAACACTTTTTTTGGCAGCGAATGAAGCAGTTGCTGACAATCAGGTGCTATTTTTTCCTGTGAGTTTCACTAGTTGTACCAGTAAATTTAGAGGCCACAATGTCCAATCGAAGGTACACTAGTGAAGAGGCCTACACGTTTCTGAGCATGACAGATGAGAGTGAAGAGGAAGTCACCCATCTGTCAGATTCAGGCTCAGAATACGATCCAGTAGACAGCAGCGGCACCCTGACATATAGCTCTGATGACAGAGTAGTGGTCCCTGCTAAGGTCAGGCGTACCTGACCCTGTTCTTCTGTTGTTGAGGTGCAAGAACCGCAGGGCTCTCATATGGAGCAGAGAGCCAGTATTAGTGCCGCTCATCCTTCTGGTGAACTGGCAAGCACCAGCGACCTAGTACACCCTGGTCGTACATCCAGCACTGCAGTATCAGGTGGTGATGTGGCGAGTCCTATAAGTGCAATTCAAGCTGGTGCAGTGGCTACCACAAGTAGTGTCCCGCAGCCACCAAGAAGACAAACGCAGGCCCGTCGAGCTCATATTGCCCTTCCTGCTGCATTTGCCAATTCTAATTGGGAGCCCAGCACCCGTACTTCCACCATTCACTGGCCAACCTGGAATTCAGGTGGAAACAGTTAATTTTACGCCACTTGATTTTTATTCACTGTTTTTCACTGAAGATCTCTATAGATCTATTGTGGACCAAAGCAATTTGTATGCTGGTCAATTCATCACCGCTAATCTCCAGTTGACCCTTACCAGAGATTGGAGACCTATTACGGTCTCCGAATTTAGGACCTTTCTGGACCTATCCCTCCTCATGGGCATAACTAAAAAAAGTGAGTTGCGGTCATATTGATCCACTGACCCAATACACAATATGCCATGTTCTCTGCCTCCATGACCAGGGCTAGATACAAGCAGATCTTGCGGTTCATGCATTTTACTGACAATGAACTCTGCTGTCCTCGGGGTGACCCAGAATACGATCGGCTCCACAAAATTCGGCCCCTCGTAAATCACTTCAACCAACAGTTTGCAGCCTTGTTTACTCCCGATCAAGTAGTCTGCGTTGATGAGTGCCCGATTACATTTTCTGGCCGCTTGTCATTCAAACAGTATCTTCCCAGCAAGCGTGCCAGATACGGGGTCAAGATGTATAAGCTCTGTGACAGGGCAACAGGCTACGCATATAGTTTTATAGTTTATGAGGGAAAAGATAGTCATGTGGAGCCAGAGAACTGCCCAAACTACATAGGGAGCGCTGGTAAGATGGTGTTGGACTTGGTGTCACCCTTATTCGGAAAGGGGTAACACTTGTATGTGGACAATTATTACACAAGTGCCACTTTTTAGTCACTAGTTTGATCATGGAATTGGCGCATGTGGCACCGTGCGATTTAATCGCCGGGGCTTACCCCAGCGCCTTGTAGATTCCCGTCTTAGGCTGGGGAAAAGAGCCTGCTTGAGAAGTAATAATTTGCGCGCAGTGAAGTGGAGGGATTCACTGAATGTTTTCCTCCCTTCACGCAGAAACGACAATCCAAATTCCTACGGCGACTGGTGTTGTGGAGAAACCCCTCTGTGTCCACAAATACAACCCTAATATGGGAGCTGTGGACCTCAACGACCAGTGTCTGTATACTTATTCCAATTGGCTCTGCTGAACGCTTATGTGCTATACAAAGCATTAGGATGAACTGCATCCTTCCTCAGGAAGAGATCATCACAGCCCTTCTGATTCCAGACGGTGCTGTGCCCCACCTTCCCAACGCAAATGCAGTGAGCTGGCTGCATGAGAGGCATTTTCCGTATATCCTCCCTGGTACCCCTACCCAACGATCACCCCAAAGAAGATATCTGTAGCAAGTGCGGATATAGGCGTGACACCCACTATTATTGTCCTTCTAGTCCTGACCATCCTGGTCTTTGTATTGGTGAATGTTTCGAGCGCTACCACACACTAGTGAAGTATTAGTGTAGGGTACAGCACAGTCTAGGGTATACTTTCACAGGGTCTCCAAAGATTCCATCTCATTTTGAGAGACCCGAACCTGGAACCATTACAATTACAAAAAAAAGTGTAAAAAAAAAAAAAAAAAAGTTAAAAAAAATAAAAATAAAATAAAATAAAAAATCCAAAAGTAGTACTTTACTGTTTACTGTGTTTTATTGTTAACCATTATTTTCTTTTCAGGTACGCCATTTAGCTGCAGCACTTATTTATCTTGACAGCAACAGCGTTTGCTCTCATGATACGTAAATCAGCGACTCCAGTGCTGTAGGAGGTGATTTCACCATCACAGTTAAAAAAAAAAAAGAGCATATATGCCAAAGCATGGGGGCAGGGGTGGAGGGGGAATTTGCCCCTAACATTAGGGGCAGATTGCCCCCATGCTTCGGCACAGATTGTTGTGGTTTTATTTAATTAATGTTTTATTGTTACCATTGATTGCTTTTCAGGTACACCATTCAGCTGCAGCACTGATTTATTTATCTTGACAGCAACAGTGTTTGCTCTCACGATACGTAAATCAGCGACTCCAGTGCTGTAGGAGGGGGATTTCACCACCACAGTTTAAAAAAAAACAACAGTGCATGTATGCCCATCATTAGAAGTGGGTGTATGCAGGGTGGTATTCTAATGGTGGGCATACCCACCGATCAATATCTTTTTTCTGTTCAGCCCACAGGCTGCATGAAAAAAAAAAACATTACAATATATGCCCAACAAGGACCAGCAACGTACTGGTATGTTGCTGGACTTTGAGTGGTTATACCAGAATGATGCCTGTAGGTTTAGATATCATCTTGGTATCGCTCTTTTAAGCCAGCGGTCGGCTTCCCTGTAAAATCAATCCTAGCAACTAATTAGCCACTAGACTGCTTTTACAAGCAGTGGTAAGGAACATCCCCCCTCCCCCCTCCCATCGTCTTCCTTGGTTTTCTCGGGCTCTCCTGTCCCACCGACGAACCTGATAATGCAGCCAGTGGCTCCGCCAGCTGACCATAGAGCTGAAGATCGGAACAGCTCCAATCATCTCTATGGCCTAAGAACCTGGAAGCTACGAGCATTTCATGACTTCAGTTTCGCCAGATATAAAAAGCGCCATTGGGAAATTATCTTATCACACCGATCTTGGTGTGGTCAGATGCTTTGAAGGCAGAAGAGAGATCTAGAGTCTAAAAGACCCAATTTTTTTTTAAAAAAGTACCTGTCGCTACCTATTGCTATCAGAGGGGATATTTACATTCTCTGTGATAACAGTAAAAATTAATGAAAAAAATGAAAGGAACGGTGTAAAAATAAAATAAAAAAGCAAAATAAATAATAATTTAAAAAAAGCACCCCGGGCCCCCCCCGTGCTCGCGTGCAAAGGCGAATGCAAACGTCGGTCTCGTGTCATATGTAAACAGCAATTGCACCATGCATGTGAGGTATCGTCAGATCGAAGGCAGTAATTTTAGCAGTAAATCTAAAGTGGTAACCTATAAAGGCTTTGAAAAATGTATGTAGTTTGTCACCGCTGAGCGGTTGTACGCAATTTTGAAGCATGTCGCGTTTGGTATCTATTTACTCGGCATAAGATCATCTTTTATATTTTATCAAACATTTGGGCAATATAGTGCGTTTTAGTGCATTAAAATTTAAAAAAGTTTTTTTTTTCCAAAAAAATTGCGTTTGAAAAATCGCTGCGCAAATACTGTGTGAAAAAAATTGCAACACCCACAATTTTAATCTGTAGGGCCTTTGCTTTAAAAAAAAATATATAATGTTTGGGGGTTCAGAGTAATTTTCTAGCAAAAAAAATATTTTTCCATGTAAACAAAAAAGTGTCAGAAAGGGCTTTGTCGTCAAGTGGTTAGAAGAGTGGGTGATGTGTGGCATAAGCTTCTAATGTTGTGCATAAAATACCAGGACAGGTCAAAACCCCCCCAAATTACCCCTTTTTGGAAAGTAAACACCCCAAGCTATTTGCTGATAGGCATGTTGCGCCCATGGAATATTTTATATTTTGCCACAAGTTTCGGGAATATGACAATATATATATTTTTTTTTTTTCACAAAGTTGTCACTAAATGATGTATTGCTCAAACATGCCATGGGCATATGTGAAATTACACCCCAAAATACGTTCTGCTGCTTTTCCTGAGTACGGGGATACCACATGTGTGGGATTTTTTGGCAGTCTAGCCGCGTACAGGACACCGAAAACCAAGCACCGCCTTCAGGCTTTTTAAGGGTGTAAATTTTTGATTTCACTCCTCACTACCCATCACAGTTTTGGAGGCCATGAAATGCCCAGATAGCACAAAACCCCCCAAATGACTCCCATTTTGGGGTGTAATTTCACATATGCTCATGGCATGTTTGAGCAATATATCATTTATTGACTACTTTCTGAAAAAAAAAAAAAAAAAAAATATTGTCATTTTACCTAAACTTGTGGCAAAATATAAACTTTTTATAGCTTTGCCTTGCCCCTTTGGGCGGAAATAGGTGGGGCTGCTATCACATGTATGCTGCCATGGAGGCACCAGGAAAAAGTTTTAACCACACAAATGGTCCTGAACTGGATGGCATGTACATGTCATCCCAGACTGGGATCTATCTATCTATCTATCTATCTATCTACTGTATCTATCTTGCTGCATACTAGAAGTTAGTACATATTCTGTTATATTACAGCTGATAAATATTTCTTACTTTTTCACATATAGCTTTTCTGTTTTATTCATAGTATACAACACATGTATTACTAAAATATACATATGATTTGAGTAAAATATACATATTTTGCATAATTAATGGGTATTGTGTGCCCCCATATCTTTTTTTAGATTGCACTGAATGTATAAGATGTGACCAAGACTTCTGGTCCAATAACAATAAAACTGCTTGCATTCCTAAAGAAGTGGATTACCTATCTTTTGGGGAAACTCTTGCAATCACATTCTCCACAGCAGCCACTCTGGGGATCTTTCAAACCATTATAGTTACACTGGTGTTCATCAAATACAAGAATACTCCAATAGTGAGAGCCCAGAACTTAGAAATGAGCTTCCTTCTTCTTATCTCACTATTGCTGTCTTTTATTGGAACCTTTACATTCATTGGTGAACCCTCCACCACCTTATGTGTCCTTAGACAAATGGTGTTTGCTATCAGCTTTGTCCTGGATATTTCATGCATATTAGTTAAGACATTAGTTGTCATTATTGCCTTCACAACAACAAAGCCCAACCAGAGTGTGATGAAATTCTTCCAGCCCTCTCATCAGAGGGCACTGGTGGGCCTGACCACTTCTGTTCAGATTGCAATCTGTGTTGGGTTCTTATCATCTACATCATTGATTATAAAGAAGAACAGGGATGCTGTATTAACAAAAATAATTCTAGAATGCAACCGGGAATATGAACTGGCATTTCTTATGGCTATTGGATATATCGGGCTCCTGGCGGTGGTTTGTTTTGCTCTGGCCTTCCTGGCTAGGAATCTACCTGACAATTTTAATGAAGCAAAATTTATTACATTCAGCTTGTTGGTCTTTGTCATGGTCTGGGTGAGCTTCATACCTGGTTATTTGAGTACCAGTGGAAAATATGTCACTGCTGTGGAGATATTTGCTATCCTCTCATCTGCTACTGGCCTTCTTGCATGTATTTTCTATCCTAAGTGTTACATTATACTGCTCCAACCATCTAGGAACTCTAAGAAAAACCTTATTGGACATTCCTACCTTAAAAAATAATTATACAGAATATTGAAAATGTTTTAGCATACATACATCTTGGAACTATGGCAGATAAAGAATTTATATATTTCTGTATGTCATCATATTACTCACATTTTTGGAAAGAATGTCACATGACTTCAGTGTAGAGGCATATCATAATTATGTTTATCATTATTAGGTAAACTACAAGTAAGCCCCACCTAAAAAAAATAAAATAAATATATATGTATATAAATTCACATAAATAACAAAACCATCTAATATGTTTGTGTACATTTAGGACTATATTCTTCTTCTTTTCAAAAATAAAATAAAAGATTTTAGCTTACGTAAAAAGTGTGATATCTTGCTCTTTTCTATTGTAAAGCCTATATTAATAACATATAATATCAATACAAAGAGAAAAAATCAGTAACTCCTAAAACCTGTCAGAAAACATCCAGCAGCTTACACAGACCCAACTGTGATGGTCACACATGAGCAGGTAAGGTATGTACCTTTGTTTTTTCCTCTGCTATTTTCCTTCCTACTTGGCTGATGTTACAAAGTCTGAATTGTCATTTCCTTTGCTATGGAAAAGAGGGGAACATCTGCTAAACATTCAGACATATTTGCCAAAAGGTTCTACCATAGCACTTTCTCTGATTGCTCTAAAGCACTTGTGTCAAACACAAGGCCCGCGGGCCAGATTCTGCCTGCCGGGCCATTTAATGTGGCCCTCGCATCTCTCCTGCAGCAGTGCCCCCCCCCCCCCTCGTCGTCTCTGCCCCTACTTTGTCTCAGCCGTCGGCAGCAGAAAGGAAGACAGAACTCCTCCTCCAGATACTGCTCTTCTCTGTGCAGCTGCAGAGAGGTTAGTTTCTGCCCCCCTTCCCCCCATCTCAACAGTCGGCAGCAAAGAGGAAGACAGAACTCCTACAGACCCTGTGCCTCTCTGTGCAGCCACAACACCCCCTCATCTCCCTCTCTCCTGGTCTCAGCATTCAGCAGACTCCGGAAGCTGACTCCAGCCCCCACTGTGGTCCTCCTTTAGACCCTGCACTTTCTGTTTCCTAGCTTTTTTTCCAGCAGCCGCACAAGGTAAGAGGTGCACTGTGATGGAAAGGGAGGGTGGGGGACTTCTAACTTCTGATGGTGGGGGCTCTTGACCTCTGATGTAAGGAGGGTTGGGGTGCTCTGCATATCTAGTCTTACAGATACAACCGGCCTTTTGAGGGCAACCATAATGCTGATGTGGCCCAGGATGAAACTGAGTTTGACGCCCCTGTTCTAGAACTTAACCTTATACTGCAAGATTATCACAAGTGTTATGCAAAATGGTTACATTTGCATGTATCAGGCTGCGTGTTTAAGTCCAACAACTTAAACAAAACCTGTATTGAGAAAAAACATATGGGCTATCATGTTGACCCCTTTTAAAAAATGGTAGCTGCCTTGTTGTCTTTCGCTTCAAAGCTTTTTGAGTAGCTGCTCTGGAACAAGCGTGCAGCAAATAAAGTCAAATGCAGAGGTATGACAGTTTTACCACAAAGGTTGCCACACAAGAATGGTCTCCGTGACACTGATCAATATTTTAATATAGCCATTAATATAGCCATTAAAACCAAGTTCTACTTTTGTTGAGAAAGAAAAACATACTCCAGGTAATACATTGTAATACGTAGTGATACATAGTAAAAGTATACTCTCAATGGCTTCTGCTGTTTGGTGGAGCTCACACAGGTCAACCCATTACTTTCTCTATGCTAAAGCTAGCCATACTTGTGGGTAGGGCCTACTAGCCCGTGCATGTGGGGTAACACTCGCACAGAGCGTACTCATCAATGCCCAGGACCAGGGAGAGACTGTGGTCATGTGTTGAATCTAACATTAACCACTTGACCTCTGGGAAAATTTTACCCCCTTCATGAACAGCGCATTTTTAGCTATTTAGCAATGCCCTACTTTGGCAATTGCTCGGTCATGCAGCACTGTACTATGTGTAATGTGTGAGTTATGTGGTGCTTTTACTAAGCGATGTTGCTGTTTTTTCCCCTGCTTTGCAGGGAATAATAAAACAGCAAGATCGCCTGTCACTATTCGTCACACTAGTTCCTTTTCCCTGAATGATGGAGCTGATCAGCTGATGACTGCTGATATCTGTTGATTGGCTTGTGCTGTGACTAATCACAGTGCTGGATCACATATCAGATACATGATCCAGCGCAGAGATGCCGCCGTACATGTAAGTGAGGCAGTCAGCAACCGGTTAAGGCAGTTCCCCGACTTAGAGATGAGCTTTCACTGTGTGCAGCAATAAAGTGAAGAGTTCCTCTGAAAAGCAACTTGTCCCGTGTCACTACATACTATACTTGTATGTTTGCATCAGGAGGGATGTACTAAGCCTGTGCCCACTCCACTAGTTCAGCATACCTCTGTTACCTCACTCCAAGCAACAGGGTCCCACCAAGCACATAGCGCAGACCTCATGCATGCTCTCAACTAACTCTGTCCTTCCAGTACCATGTGACTGGGCCATAGATCTCCATTACTCTAGTCTGCTCCCAGTTGTTTTGGGAGACAGACTGCTAGGGAGGAAGCCATAATATGGACCCCCTCACTACCACTTACCAGTAGACATAAGCCAAAACAACCCCTGGTTCGGATTGTGGCAGAACTTTCGAACATCACAAAAGTTCGGAACTGAATATCGAACCCCATTGAAGTCTAAGGGACCAGAACTGAAAAAAATCAAAAGTGCCCATTTTGAAGGCTTATATGCAAGTAATTGGGCATAGAAAGGGTATGGGGTCCAGGTACTGGCCTGGGGGGACATGTATCAAAGAAAACAAAGTTTGTAAAAAAAACCATCATTTTTAAATGAGCAGTGATTTACTAATGCTTAAAATGAAAGCATGAAAATGATAAATAACAATAAAAATGAAAAATCCCTTTAAATATAGTGCCGGGGGGGGGGGGGGGGGGCCTTTAGTCTGCCTGTAAAGTGGCACATCTGTACTGTGTATAGAACCTGTTGCAGCAATAATGACATTTATAAAATCAAAAAAATTACATTTTGCAAGCAGAGGAGGGCATGGAGGAGGAGGAGGAGGGGGTGGAGCTGACAAATCTCTCATCAGCACCAGTATGGTGACGTGGCAGCACAACAAACTGCAGCACTGAGCTCTGTCCTACATTCTTCTGAGTTGCAAGCAGAGTGTGCTGTGAACAAAATATAGCATCCCTGATCATGCTTGCTGGACCACGTGCCAGCAGTAACGTGGACCTTGCTGCTGAGTGCCTTGCCCAACGATGCCACAACATTGCCTTCCACGTGAATGGTACAGAGCTTGACTGGCCTTACGTCAAAAGAAATAGTGACTGGGAACCTGCCATTGTGGTACAGCACATTCTTCAAAATCACGAAAGGGGCAGAATTCCCCAGACGGAAAGGCAAGAGTTGTAAAGCCAGCAACTTTGATAAGCTTGAATTTAGATGCTGGGCATGTGGGTGGCAGTGACTGCATTTTTTTTCTTTTGCTGCAGCAGATGGGCAGAGAAATTTGCCTGTTATAGTCTACAGCTGGTGGTGTGCTACTGGCAGACAAGCTGCAAGGACCTGTGACACCCTTCGCTATACCATCATCCCTGTCAGTGGAGGCTGCTGAGAGGTCATGAGGTATAGCGGGGTAAACCGGAAAGGTAAGGAGTGAGGAGGAGCAGAATTGCGATCGGCTGCACATGTGCTAAAAAAGGCCCAGGCAGCTGAGCTGTTGGAAGTGGGTCGGGAGATAACAGCTCCACAATCTGGTGGAATAGGATGGCTGCTCTCTACTCTTAAATGATGACTGCCTCATTGGGGTTGTGCCTCACCCTCACTTTCCTCCTCTGCTCCATCCTGCACCCAAGTCACGTCAGTGACCTCATTATCATCATCCCCTCCACCCTCATCATCACTGGAGTCAATTTGGCAATACGCTGCGGCTGGGGGAACATGTTTACCAGTGTTCTCCCCTCTCTGTAGGCTCATGTTCCTACCTTCCTCAACCTCAGAACTACCACTAGTCTCTGCTTGGGTGATGGAGGATGAGGATACTTTAGTAAGCCAGTCCACTACCTCCTCTGAATGCTGTGGCTGGATAGCACAGGCAACATCACTAAACAGAGGAAATGATGCCCTGCATGAGTACAGACCACATCCACCTATGCTTGTGGATACAGATGCTGCTGGCCCCCTCACAGTGCCATGGGGACGTCTGTCTCTCCTTGTTGGCAGTAACGCACTGCAATATACTGCGGTAAATCAGCAAAAACGCAGTGAAATATACTGTGTTAAATATGAACGGTCACACTACCCTACACTCACACTGCACTATCACTAGATTCACACTAAACTGACACTAAAGTAAAAATGAATGGTCCCACTACACTCACACTGCATTATCACTAGATTCACACTAAACTGATACTATACACACACACACAATAGAATCAGAATAGCACACTGTAGCACACTAACTCGCTAGTAGAAGTGAACAGAGCCCTGTTCTATCTCTGCATGCCAATATCACACTACAAAAGACTGTTATGGGAAGAATATTTTTATAGTGTGGGGTGGGACTAACAGCAATGAGCCATGATTGGATTCATCATGACAGTGTCTAATCCTGGCTCTGACAGTGCTATGTTCCCTGATTGGGCAAAGCTTTCATTGCTTCAGCCAATCAGGGCTTCCAATGCACTGTGCAGCGGCGCAGTGCATTGTGGTCATTCGGCGGTGCCGAACAAACGGTCAAATGTCCCGATATTTCAGGTGCTCGTTGAATGGGCGAACAGCCAATCTGCAGCCCGAACTCAGACTCGGGCCGAACCGTTCACCCAACACTACTTACCAGGTACCACGCCTAACGACTTGTTGCTTGTAGCATGTTCATTCACTTACCCATACCAACTACACTTCTCTTTCTTGTCTTGCCAAGTTAACCTTTTGTAATAGAGTTACTCATACCCAGTGGTGGCTGCTGTTTTTTTTTTGGGAGGGTGGCAAACAATGCACCCACAGCCACACCCCCCCATCGTTGGTCGGTCGGCCTTGCACTTTCCCCATCAAGCGGGTAGCCCTTCCCTCCGGGCAACGGGCAGCAGCTTCTTGTGCATCTCCTCCCTCCTCCTCCTCCTAGGTGGCCAATAGGACCGCCTGTCCTTTCCGCTAATTGGGTGATGGGTCTCAGGACTCACTTTCTGATTGGCTAGGAGGAGAATCAGTGTGACAATAGCGAATATTCATTCACTATTATCACACAACTGGGTGGGCTCAGGGCGTAGTCCTCTGCTCCCCGAGCCCACCCTTTTTTTTAAAGCCGATTAGAGCCTCTGGCTCTAATCACGTGCTTCAAAAAAAAAAAAACCCATTGTAATCCATGCGTCCGGCGCCCCGCATGTAGATTAAGGGGCCAGACATATGGATAGGGAGGGCGGTGCCCGTGCACCCCTAATGGACGGGCCGCTACTGCTCATACCCCATAGTGCAATTACAGAGTCGATTACGCCAGAACGATCATGCACCCCTTAGAAAAACTTCAGACCAGGCTCATAATGGTTAAGATAACTTTTGCCGTATGAAGAAATGCAGCAAGATAATACAGAACGAACAATGTCCTTTCCCTAATCCTGACTAAGGCCCCTTTCACACTACTGCGACTTCAAAGTCGCGTGATTTTGCTGCCATTTCAACGCGATTTTGCCACGATTTCAGGGAGACTTGAGGTCTATAAACCTGAACTCACATCAAAGTCGGACCAAAAGTAGTGCAGGGACTACCTTGAAGTCGTACTAATATGAATGGTTGTCATTGGAAATCATGGGGAACGACTTGTCATGCGACTTTGCAGTCCCAAGTCGTAGGACAAGTCGTACAAGTGTGAAAGGGGCCTAAGATAGCATGGTGGCCCAGGCATACCTCCATGAAGTGAGAGTCCATATAGGCATTGTTCATAACTTGGATGCTGTCCGTGACTCTTGGTATCATCAGCGCTCTCCTTGCACTCACAGGTAAGGTTCTATTCTTCCAATACTGCATTCTCCAATCTGGCTCTTGGTTCCTCTCTCGGTCTTAGCAGTCCCCCTTTTATAACACAGACGGGCCTGTCAAAACCAACAGCCCGGGAAACTGAGCCAAACATGTTCTTAACCCTTTCCTAGCCTGGGCCGGTTGCAGGAACTAACGACACACATTTCAACCTGCCTTCGTACTGTTCAAATTTTGGCTGGTTAAAGGCCTTCCATCTGATTTCCCTTAATTGAAAAGTCAAAGGAGCCGAGAGGAAAATTGTCAGCTCAATAGGGCCAACATCCAATCAGATGCAGGCACTATTTAAGAATTTTGACAGCTGGCAGGTCTGGCTGTCAAAAAACAATAGCCACAGCAGTTCCCATCTATGCCATTTAGCGTGGAGGGAGTAATCTGCTAGATCTTTTCTAGCAGTGTATAGCAAGGGTAGGCAATTCATTTTCTCAAGGGGTCACATGAGAAACTGGGACTGTCGTGGAGGGCTGAATTTAATTCTGCTCAATAATAATTTTGGACCTGGTAAGGTCCATAAGTAAATACAACACAGAAAACTATTATTATTATTATTATTATTATACAGGATTTATATAGCGCCAACAGTTTACGCAGTGCTTTACAACATGAGGGATGACTGTACACTTACAATACAAATCAATACAGGAGGGATCAGAGGGCCCTGCTCATTATAGCTTACAATCTAGAAGAGAGGGTCAAGTGGAAACAAAAGGTAATCATTGTGGGGGGTGAGCTGATGGAGAAAATGAAAAAACAGTTATTGTTAGTTGTGGGTAGGGTAGGCTTCTCTGAAGAGGAGGGTTTTCAGGGATCGTCTAAAAGCTAATAGAGTAGGAGATAAGCAGACAGATTGGGGTAGGGCATTCCATAGGATTGGAGAGGCTTTGAAAAAGTCCTGGAGGCGAGCATGGGAGGAGGTGATGAGGGAGCCAGAGAGCAGAAGGTCTTGAGAGGAACGAAGAGAACGAGTAGGTTGGTATTTAGAGACTAGGCTAGTGATGTAGCTGGGAGCTAAATTGTGGACGGCTTTGTACGTAGTTGTTAGTATTTTGAATTTAAATCTTTGGCCGACTGGAAGCCAGTGGAGGGATTAACAGAGAGGGGTAGCAGAGACAGAGTGATTGGTAAGGTGGATGAGTCTGGCAGCAGCATTCATGATGGATTGAAGAGGTGATAGACTATGTAGAGGTAAGCCAATGAGAAGGGAATTGCAGTAGTCAAGACGAGAGATGACCAGTGAGTGAATTAAGAGCTTTGTTGTGTCATTGGTTAGAAAGGGATGTATTTTGGAGATGTTGCGGAGGTTGAGGCAGCAGGATTTGGACAGTGATTGGACGTGGTGCTTAAAGGAGAGTTCGGAGTCCAGGACTACACCTAGAACCTTGGCATGTGGGGATGGGCTTAAAGTTGTGCCATCGATTTTGACAGAGAGATCAGGGGAAGGGGCATACGGGGGAGAAAAAATTATAAGTTCGGTTTTGGATAGATTGAGTTTGAGGAAGTGGTGTGATATCCAGACCAATATATCTGATAGTAAATTAGTGATACGTGAGGAGACAGAGGGAGTGAGCTGAGGGGTAGAGAAATAGATTTGGGTGTCGTCAGCGTAGAGGTGGTATTGGAAGCCATGGGAGGCTATCAGCTGACCCAGGGAGGAGGTGTAGATTGAAAATAGGAGTGGTCCAAGAACAGAACCATGGGGGACCCCAACTGAGAAAGGAAGAGGTAGAGTTGTAGGAAACACTAAAGGTGCGGTTGGATAAGTGGGAAGAGAACCAGCGAAGAGTACAGTCATGGAGACCAAAGGAGTGGAGTTTTTTGAGGAGGAGGGGGTGGTCAACCATATCAAAGGCAGCAGAGAGGTCCAGGAGTAGGAGTACAGAATAGTGTTGCTTGGTTTTGGCCGTTAGTAGATCGTTTGTTAGTTTTAGGAGAGCAGTTTCTGTGGAGTGTTGAGGACGAAATCCAGACTGAGGGGGATCAAGAAGGCTATTATCAGCGAGGTGGATGCTCAGTCGGTTGTAGACCAGACGTTCGAGGAGTTTGGATAAGAAGGGGAGCAAGGAGATGGGGCGTAAGTTGTTAAGATTGGATGGGTCCAGTGAGGGCTTTTTAAGTAGGGGTCTGACAAGTGCATTTTTAGAGAGTTGGGGAAGATGCTAAAAGAGAGGGAGAGGGGGGCAGGAGGCGGAGCCTAGCAGAGCAGACATGCATTGTTAGAGCTCCACACCGCTGAGGAGAGAAGAGAAGGACAAAGCGGAGCCTGCAGGCTCAAAAGGTATCCATTTGAACCTTTTTGCTCCAGGGAACAAACTGTGAAAGTTTGGGCAGGAAATATGGTACTGGGAGGAAACCGTGGCAGAAATAAAAATCACCTCACAAAGAGCTCACAGGCACTCACTGCAGCTGAAGCAGCTCCAGTCACCTCACAAGATACAGCATCAGGGCGCTCTCACAGACAGAAAATGTCACAGCAAGACTCTCCATTTGAGTCAGATACAGAACAAATCCTCTCACAAACTTCTCCACAAGCCTCCTCAGTATCCCCAGTAATATTATTACAATTTGAAAAGATGCTTCATAAGGCTTTAAAACAAACCTCAGACCAAATAACAAAAAGCCTAACCAAAGAAATAAGAGAGCTGGGAAACCGCACCGCAGCCTTAGAAATAAAAATGGATGAAATTGAAATTACAACCCAAGAAAATATAACAGAATTGGAACAATTAAAAAAAGAGAATTTAATACTTCAAACTAAGCTCGAAGATTACGAAAATAGAGCCAGACGTTCAAACTTGCGCATAAGGGGAATACCTGAAACTGTGACAGACCTGCAATCTACTATTACTGCTCTATTACAAGAACTAAAGCCAGATATCCCTATTGAACGTTTAGAACTGGACAGAGTACACAGAGCCCTCACAGCCAAAAAGAAAGATGGACCCCCAGGTGATATAATCACAAAATTTCATTATTACAGAACGAAAGAACAAATACTAATTGCTGCAAGAGAAAAAAAGGAACTTAATTTTCAAGGACACAATTATCAAATTTTTGCTGACCTATCCCAACTTACTATTACTAAAAGACGATCCATGAAACCCCAACTAATGGAACTGCAACGCCACAACATTATGTATCAATGGGGCTTCCCCTTTTCAGTCAGATTTAACTACCAAGGTACAATTTACAGAAGCAGATCAGCAGATGAACTACAACAAACCCTTTTAAAATTAAATCTGACAGAACCCACAAGCAGCAACTCTCCCACACGCAGAAGAATGGCGTCATCCCCACCTTCAGGCAGCACCCAGAAAATTTCAGAACAAAATGGGAATCATCATTCTCACAAAAGAGGCCGTTATGCCACATCATCCATGGACCAAGAAGATTCAATGGACTGACATCCTAATTCCTGATATCTCTTCATTTATTATACTAAGAGATGGTTCTCTATAAAAAACCTATATTTATAACTGAATGTAACTGCATTCTGATAGTCACACACTGTGTGGGATCATGTTACATTCCAGTTATATTTCTTATTACTTCTGATTCATATAGCCTTAGAATATATAAGTGAAATAAGGAAATTCTTGTTCAGTTATATATTATCAGGTAATAATAGATGTATTACTTTTTAGGACAAATATGTTCAATAATCCAGAAGTAATGGAAGCTTTTTCTTTCTTTTCTTAAAACAAATATATTATTATCTAACTAGTTCCTAGAATTATGTTTTTGTTTATTCTAATCTGAAGCAATACAACCTCAATTTTATGAGTTAACATATCTAAACAGTTGCATATGAATAAAATATGTAATTGTTTACTCTAAAATGGTTAAAATCCCAAAATAATTCAAACTATCTTCATCAATACCAAAGTTATTAACAGTACCTTTCTAACTGAATTATTTAGCCTAGGGCAAGACTAACCATATACAACCACCCTGGAATAAATAATTTCAACAAAAACTATATTCTGCACTCCAATTAATGAAACATCATTTTGATGTCTTTTGACATAGCACTTCTCTCCTGTAAGCGGAAGATCCGTGTACCCCCATTAGCCCTCCTCATTCTCCCAATCATATTATGTGGGAGTGTGACGAAGGCACTTATTCCCCTGAGAGAGATATTTACTCTCTTTCACGGGTAAATTGTGATTACTTGCAAAAAATAATTTATACAATGTATCATTTAATCTCATATGTTTTTTGTTTACTCTTTACTCCAGAATTCACTGGTTTCTTTTCTATCTATTCATCTCTTCAGTCCACACAGATTGATCTGCGCAGTCAGCTCTGCATAACAAAAAGTAAGTCAAAACTATTTGATCTATTGCCATGGCACCACTGAATATACTTTCCCTGAATGTTCAGGGAATAAATGTCCCTCAAAAAAGGACCAAAGCCTTCCGTACTTTCCATAACAAGAAGGCTCACATAGTATGCCTCCAAGAAACACACTTCACCAAAGATTCTACTCCAAAATATATTTCTCCTTTTTATCAACAAATTTACACGGCTTCTGCCTGTACCAAGCAAAGGGGAACTCTAATTGCATTTCACCGATCCACACCATTCACCTTATCATCAGAAATTAAAGACCCAGAAGGTAGATACCTGATACTCATGGGTTATATAATGGATACAGCAATCACGGTGATTTCCTACTACGCTCCTAACAAACAACCTACACCATTCCTCTCACATATATTACAAGTGATTAATACACACAAAATAGGAACAGTGATAATGTGTGGGGATTCGAACCAGGTCCTCCTCCCATTTCTAGATAAATCACCTTTTACACCATCCAAAATAACCTCTAGATTACCTTTTTCTCAACTTCTTTCCAAATACAATCTGGTAGATTCATGGAGAGAAAGTAACCCAATGAAAAAGAAATTCACTTATTTCTCGCACCCTCATCAAACCTTCACCAGAATAGATCATATTTTTCTAACAATAGGAATGATACCAGAAATTATTGCATCAGATATAATTCCGATTCCGTGGTCTGACCATAATGCAGTATACACTACTATAGCCTCAGCCATACCAAAAGCGCATGACCCAACGTGGTACTTACCGGACATAATGCTCAAACACCCACTACATCAGATGGCCATTGAACAAGCTTTAAAGGAATACATTTCAATTAATAATACAACAGACATCTCCCCAATAACACTGTGGGAAGCTCATAAGCCTGTCTTGCGTGGTACAATACAAAGACAAATGGCACTATTTAAACGGGAACGCAAAAATCTAGCAAAAAAACTAGAACTCAATTTTAATGCAGCCTACATATCATTTCAAGATAATCCATCTCAGAGTACAAAATCTCATCTGGAAAAATCTAGATTGGAATACGATCTATTTCTCACTGAGTCAGTTGATAAATCCCTCAAACGCTCCAAACACAATTTCTACATGAATACAAACAAACCTGGTACATATTTGGCTCAGGCATTAAATTCAACTAACAAATCTTTCAAACCAATACGTTTGAAATTATCAAAAAATGTTTACACTTGTAATCCAGTTAAAATAGTCCATAAATTTCACTCACATCTCGCAACTTTATACAAGACAAACAATGAATTTAATCCTACAGAAGCTGAATCCTTCTTCTCAAAAATAACCTTACCTGAGTTATCTCAGAATCAAAAAAGCAGTTTGGATGAGCCTATAACTATAGATGAAGTTGCTAACGCCATAAAAGACCTAAAACTTAACAAAAGACCAGGCCCAGACGGCTACTCGGCTTTATACTATAAAACATTCTCAGAAATACTCTCTCCCATTCTCACTGAAACTTTTAACAAACTTCTAGATGGACATTCTTTTCGGCAAGAAACACTAATGACAATTGTTTGTATGATCCCAAAACCCCTTTCTGATGATACTTCCTGTGTGAATTATCGGCCTATCTCTCTGTTAAACCTCGATATTAAATTATTAGCAAAAATAATAGCAAAACGCCTCAATAGCATTATAGGAAAATTAATACATAGAGATCAAGTAGGCTTCATGCCAAATAGACAGGCAGGCGATAATATACGCAGGGCAGTGTTATTGGCACATATTGCTAAAAAACGGAAAATCCCTTTATGTTTTCTATCTCTCGATATTAAGAGGGCATTTGACACAGTATCCTGGCAATATATGCAATATTCATTACAAAAATGGGGTTTTGGACCCCACTTTTTAACATGGATCAAAGCATTATATAATAAACCCAAAGCCAATATAAAATATGCTGGATACAAATCTGAAGCCTTTAATATCGAAAGAGGTACCCGACAGGGTTGCCCATTATCTCCCTTATTATTTGCCCTTATACTCGAACCCATGGCCCAATACATCAGAACAAACCAAACTATAACTGGCATTGAAGTAGGAGGTATTACACACAAATTATGTATATTTGCAGACGATATATTACTTTTTCTATCATCACCACAGGTCTCTGGTCCTAACTTAATACCAGCTCTTGATGGATTTGCAGCCCTATCCGGCCTTATGATTAATCCTAAGAAATGCCTAGTGCTTAATATTTCACTCACAAACATGGAATTGATCCCGGCTAAGGCTGCACTCCCATTCACATGGGCAGAAAAATCAATCCCATATCTTGGAATTCATTTAACAGCATCTCATTCTGACTTATTCTCAACCAATTATCCTCCTGTATTAAGACAGATCACAAATCTAATAAAACAATGGTCGCAACTTCCTTTATCCTGGATAGGGAAAATTAATGCAATCAAAATGACTATTCTACCCAAATTGCTTTATCTATTCAGAGTCCTCCCTATTCCAATTCCTTCCTATTTTTTGAGAATAGTACAAAAAAGAGCAACTTCGTTTATATGGGGCTCTTCTAAACCACGTATACCTATACACACACTACATCTTCCCAAAAATAAAGGAGGCCTGGGATACCCTAATTTTACTAACTACTACAGAGCAGCACATTTGGCCAGTCTGTCCAAATACCATGCAAAACAGGAAATCCCATTATGGGTATTTATAGAGGCTTCAGAAAATGACCCTCTATTAATATCAAATTTATTATGGCTTGATCCTAAAGACCGCTTTAAAATTCATAATCCCATAACTAAACACTTCTTATCTCTCTGGGATAAACTAAAAACCAAATATCAGTTACAATCTCCACACAATCCTCTCCTTTCTTTTATCAGAAATCCGGCCTTTTATCCGGCATGGATCTACCCAAATTCTTTTAAAGCTTGGACAACATCAGGCATTCAGACACTAAATGACTTCATAGCATCTAAATCATTCCTTTCATTCCCATCGCTTAGAGAAAAATATGATCTACCAAACTCTGAGATATTTAGATATCTCCAAATCAAAAATTTCTATACACCATTCCTAAAGGGGGATACACCATTATCCCAATTATCCATTTTTGAATCAATCTGTACAAAAGATCCACTTGCTAAAGGTACAATTTCATCACTTTATAATCAATTATATGGAGTAGCAAATCTTAATAGACCCTCTTACGTTCAGAGGTGGGAGGAGGACCTGGGACGAACTTTAGAAGACACGGACTGGTCTAACATATGGCTCACATCTAAGTCATCTTCACCCAACATCTTAGCACTGGAGACAAATTATAAAGTCCTAACTCGCTGGTACCTTGTACCCGCTAGAGTGGCAAAATATTCACCTAATACCTCAGCTCTTTGTTTTCGAGGATGCCCAGAAATAGGCACATATTTACACATATGGTGGACGTGCCCAGTAATCCAAACCTTCTGGAAGGAAGTTTTCGTGATTGCATCTAAAATATTTAAAAAGATAATACAACCAGATCCATATTTAACTTTACTTAATCTAAAACCGGAATGGTTAACACTCTCTCAATTCAAACTTATGATCCAACTAATAACGGCTGCAAAACAAACAGTGGCCAAGGCATGGAAATCTCCTACATTGGTACTAGCAGAAACAATTCACAGAATGAATAATACAATGTCCCATGCTAAGATGGTAGCCATCGATCAAAATCAAATTCCAAAATTTGAAAAACTTTGGCACCCTTGGATAAAACAACAGTTCCTGTCAAATTTCAATGACTCTGTCCTGTTGCCATGGTAACAGATTAAATGACTTACAGAGACACCCATTCTAAGGCTTCAAAGAGAACTAAAAAGAATAATAAACTGACGAGCGGGACAACCTTGTGGACCATACCTCTACCTTTCAACCCTTTTTCTTCTTTCTCTTTCCTTTTCTCCACCTTACGATTAAAGCTCATTATCAGAATTTATTTGACCTATATACACTCTACTTGTAAACAATATGTATAGTAGGTATAAATCATTTAAAAACCTACAAAAGTAACTAAGGAAATGATATATATCTTTAATTTAGGTTTACGTGAACCCAATGTTTAATATTTGAAATTTCATGATATTTACCTATATAAACCCTACTGTAAAACAATGAGCTTACTTTATAGATCCTTGTAAACTTACTTTATGTATCTTTATAACATTGTATAATCAATAAACTTCTTTTGACAAGGAAAAGAGAGGGAGAGATTGAAGATGTGGGTTAGTGAGTGTAGCATAGAGCCAGAGGGTGAACGTAGCATTTTTGAGGGAACAGGATCCAGAGGGCAGGTTGTAAGGTGCACATTAGCAAGTAGTTTAGCAACCTCATCTATAGTGGTGGGGTTGAAAGAGGGAAGTAATGATTGTGCCTGAAATAAGGTATGGTATGTGGTGCTAATCTATCCCTAAGTACCAAAATACAGAAAAGGCTCAACAATGCTGCACCAATCTGTATATAGTGCAATCGTCCTGTTGCAAGTGCAAGTATGTAGAAATACCTTAAGACAAAATACAAAAACCAGGGGCAGCCACAGATTGCTACCCCACTATAGCATATAACTTCTTACTTCCAAGTGCATATATGTTAAAAAAACCACACGATAACCCAAATATCACAATATTTAATAGTGCTTACAAATTACACACACCCATAAAGTGCTTCGTGCAAGGTGCAGCTCCTGTTGCGATTAATGATGTAAATAATGAAAAGTGACACAATGTGCAAAATTATCCTAAAAAGCATAAATATGTGACTGGAAATACAACCCAAAAATGTTCAAGTGCAAGAGAATATGTAAGGTTCCTCGTGCTATAAAATATTAAGTGTACATTGCTCCTCTACAAAATATAACTCTTGTTATCAAAATTACAGAATGACCTGATGTGCAAAGTACTCATGAATGCATATATGCGACTCAAGATGCGACTAAGAGCTACGCATCAATTAAGCAATATAATCCTGCATGCATCTATGCGAATTGAGATGCGGTTAAAAAGAAAAAAACCCTGCACTCACATATGAAACAGTGCAGTACAAAAAAGTGACAATAGTGCAATAAAATCCACACAGACGCTGTTAACATGCACTGTGATTCCTAATGTCCACACAAAAAAGTCTATTTATAAAGTGCAAATACAAGTGACTTGTGCTGAATTCTTCCACTTCAATTCTGGTGCACACACCAATAGTTTCCCCCAGCCTCTCACCTCCAGTGGCGGCCCCCAATGGGCCGAATCAAGCGGATGGATGGTGCTTTAGTAGAGAGGATAGGTTTCCTGCGGCGATCCACCTTCCCAGGAGGGTGTCCGTGGATCTGGCTCTCTGTGGTAATCCCTGCCACTCACAACGATCCCAGAATGGTGATAAGGAAGAAAAGAGTAGCTTCCATAGTGTATTATTTTTAAAATGAAGTTTATTGTAAAAACGTAGTAACTTACATTCAAGTTAAAACTGAGCAGTGGAACGCAATAGGCTTCCGGGTTCGGCCGTAACAAGACACTGGTCACCGCCCACACCCATAACTGGCCTTCACAGTAAGGAGCACATGGAGGGCATATACATACAAGAAAAGGACAATTCCATAGCTCAACTCACCAACCAGTCTGCTGACCAACCAAATTTACCTGTCTAACCGTATGTTAAAAGCAGGGGTTTAGTTAGCACACATTTGCAAACGCATGTGAAAGCTGCAAGGCCTCGTCAAGGCACCCTGTATTACTTGCAGTCCTAACACTAAATTTATAAGTGTCTCCACAGTGGAAGCACATGCATTGAATGGATAGGTGTGAGACAGGTGAGCCTGGAGGCCGCCCTAGCCCCCTTAAAGGGACAGGACACACACTGGACACCCAGCAAGAGCAGCAAAGGCGTCCAGTGTGTCCCCGACCCAAATATACAAACGGTAACAAGACACTGGTCACCGCCCACACCCATAACTGGCCTTCACAGTAAGGAGCACATGGAGGGCATATACATACAAGAAAAGGACAATTCCATAGCTCAACTCACCAACCAGTCTGCTGACCAACCAAATTTACCCGGGAAGCGTTGGAGAGATTATATATATATATATTTAATTTAATAACAAAATGCCTGTCAGATCACATATGCGGGAATAGTGGAAGTCAATGGGGCTCGGACCTGCAAAATCCAAAGTTCTCACTGAAGGCTTATATGCAAGTTATTTGCCATAAAAAGTGTATGGGGACCTGGGTCCTGCCTGAGGGGCCATGTATCAATTGGAAAAAATGTTTTTAAAGCGGCCAATTTTTCGGGAGCAGTGATTTTAATAATGCTTAAAGTGAAACAATAAAAATGAAAAATTCCTTTAAATATCGTGCCTGGGGGGGGTGTCTAAAGTATACCTGTAGCGCACCTTTCTCATGTTTATTACTGTACAGCAGCAAAATTACATTTCTAAAGGAAAAAATTTCACTCAAAATTGCTTGCGGCTGTAATGTATTGCCGGTTCCCAGTGTTCTGTCAAATAATGCCTCCCGTCGAAAAATGCATCCTGCGCATGCACAGTACGTCACATCACTTCAGCTGATTTACCGATCAGCTGGCATGACGTTTCGACTGGGCATGCACAGTTCGTCGGATTCATTTTTCCAACGGAAGACAAGCCACGGGGAGCGCGCAGAGGGAGAGAATCTAAATGTAAGATTCTGCCTCGCTCTCTGTGGTGCGACGTATCGACTGGGCATGCGCAGTTCGTCGGATGCATTTTTTGACAAGAGGCAAGCCACAGGGAGCGCGCGAAGAAAGAATTTAAATTTAGGATTCTGCCTCACTCTCTGTGCATCTCAACACTGGATGTAAGGGAGAACTCGACTTGGAACACTGGATGTAAGGGAGAACTCGACTTGGAACACTGGATGTAAGGGAGAACTCGACTTGGAACACTGGATGTAAGGGAGAACTCGGCTTGGAACACTGGATGTAAGGGAGAACTCGGCTTGGAACACTGGATGTAAGGGAGAACTCGGCTTGGAACACTGGATGTAAGGGAGAACTCGGCTTGGATCGCTGAGGTAAGGGAGAACTCGGCTTGGAACGCTGAGGTAAGGGAGAACTCCATTGGCTTAATAACGTCAGCACCGCATCCAGCCCCGCCCCTAGGCTGCTCTAGAGAAAGGGACGAGCCCCACGCATAAGCAGTGTATTTGTCAAGGGAGCTCGGATTGACATAGCGGTGCCAGTGGGAGGGCCAAGGTCTGTGCTTCAAGAGGGGGCGGGGCTGTGAATAGCTATGTATGTGTAAGCAACCTACACTGCAGTTTAAGAAAGCCCATCAGAGATCCCCGTTCCCAAGAGCTTGCAATCTATTAAAATGCCAGTTTATCTCTGTTTACTCTGTTTTTTTGACCAGTGTGCTTTAGATAGAGCATGTCAAACCATAGCTCTACTCCCTGGGGATATGCTGATCACCCCATCTGTGCTGCTGCTGGAGGGAGTCCAGGTGACCATGAATGAGGGCCCTACAGACTTGGTCATGGTGAGTGATTAAGTCACCAAGTGGCATATCCCCCACACCATCCCATACCCCACTCCATTTCCCCTGGGGACTGGGACCCTCTAGGCGACTCCCCTGGGGACAGGGACCCCCCCTTCTCCCCTGGGGAAAGGGACACCCATCTTCCCTGGGGACAGGGAACCCCCCTCCTCACCTGGGGACTAGGATCCTATCTCACCTGGGGGCAGGAACTCCATCTCCGCTGGGGAAAGGGACCCTACCTCCACTAAGAACAGGAACCTGATCACCCTGTGTGTGCCAACCTCACCACCCTGCCTGACATGTGTCCTGTGTGAGGGCCCTCCTGTGACAGCTCTTATCAGGACTTTACCCCACTGTGTGCTCCCCTACATGGATACATGGACGTGCTCCCACTACACGACTGACCCCTCTGTGTTCCCCCTACATGTCTGCATACTCTGACCACCTCCTGTATCCTGTGCACATGTTCTGATTGCCTCCTGTACCATGTCCGCAGCCTGAAAACCATCTCCTGTCTGCAATCTCTGACTATCTCTTGTCTTTTATCATGTCTGCATTCTCTGAGGGGAAGTCTGGAGAAGAATCAAGATTAAGAGCGCTGCTGGGATGGGGATTATGGGAGGAGTCAGACGTGTATGGACTGTGGAGACTATAGAATAAAACCAGAGCCGTCTAACTGAGCCCTGCATAGTGCACCTGAGAGGAGGTCAGTGACAGCACCATCAGGCTAGTCTGAGGTGGGGGGGGGGGTCACTGATGTAAGGGGGCACTGATATAAAGGTTTCCTCTCATATCAGTAACCCCCCCCCTTACCTTAGTATATTCACTCAGTCTCCCCCCGCCCCCCTCCACCCCCACATCAGAGTTCCCGGCCTTTCCCTTTACATCAGAGTCTGCAGGATGTAGGATGGAACTCGTATGTAAAGGAAAATGCTGCAGAGGAATTCTGATGTAAGGGGTGCCCTTATATCAGAGTCCACTGCATTCCCATTTACATCAGAGTTCCTACTTACATCAGAATCTGCAGCATTGCCCTCTACATCAGTGCTCCCCTTTATATCAGGGTTCACAAAGTTACCCCTTGCACTGTAAGATTAAAAGGGATGGAGACATAGAGACATGTCCAGGGTATACAGAGGACACATGAGTTAGATTAGAAGGGACGGAGGCTTCCTCTGTGTACCCTGTACATGTCTCTGGGCCTCCATTCCTTCTAATCTAAACCATGTATCTTCTGTGTTCCCTGGACATGTCTCTGGGCCTCCATGCCTTTTAATCTTACAGTGCAAGGGGGAATTCTGCGAACCCTGATGTAAAGGGGAACACTGATGTAAATGCAGCGAACTCTGCTATAAGGTGGTCTCTGGTGACCAGAGCACCCCTTACATCAGAGTACTTCCTTAGATCATGCTCTGCAGCCTTTTCCTTTACAGTTCCCTTGCACTTTAAGGGGGAATCCTGCAGACTCTGATGTAAAGGGAAATACCGGGTATTCTAGTGTGTGTGTGTGTGTGTGTGTGTGTGTGTGTGACTCTTGTGACCAGAGACCACCTTCCACAGAGTGAGTACACTAAGGTAGGGGGGGTTACTGATATAAGGGGAAACCTTTATATCAGTGCCCCCTTACATTTTTGTATTCACTACCCACTTACATCAGTGACCCCTCTCAGACTACGCTGGCGGCACTGTCACTGACCTCCTCTCAGGTGCACCGTGCATGGCTCGGTTAGACAGCTTCAAGTTGGTGGCTCTGGTTTAATTCTATAGTCTCTTCTCCACAGTCCATACACGTCTGACTCCTCCCATAATCCCCATTCCAACGGCGCTTTTAATCTTGATTCTTCTCCAGACTTCCCCTCAGAGAATACAGACATGGTAAAAGACAAGAGATAGTCAGAGATTGCAGACAGGAGGTGGTTTGAGACTGCGGCCATGGTACAGGAGGCAGTCAGAGTATGCGTACAGGATACAGTAGGTGGTCAGAGTATGCAGTCATGTAGGGGGAGCACACAGAGGGGTCAGTCATGTAGTAGGAGCACATCCATGTATCGGGAGCACATAGTGGCGTAAAGTCCTGATAAGAGCTGTCACAGGAGGGCCCTCACACAGGACACGTCAGGCAGGGCGGTGAGGTTGGCACACACAGGGTGATCGGGCAGGGCGGTGAGGTTGGCACACACAGGGTGATTAGGTTTCTGTTCTTAGTGGAAATGGGGTCCCTGCCCCCAGGGGAGAAGGGGCTTGACATGCTCTATCTAAAGCACACTTGTCAAAAGAACAAAGAGTAAACAGAGATAAACTGTATGGCATTTTAATAGATTGCAAGCTCTTGGGAACAGGGATCTCTGATGGGCTTTCTTAAACTGCAGTGTAGGTCACTTATACATACATAGCTATTTACGGCCCCGCCTCCCCTCGAAGCACAGACCTTGGACCTCCCACTGGCACCACTGTGTCAATCCAAGCTCCCCTGACAAATACACTGCTTATGCATGGGGCTCGCCCCCTTTCTCTAGAGCAGCCTAGGGGCATGTTAGGTGCGGGGCTGGATGCGATGCTGCCGCTGATGTTATTAAGCCAGCGGAGTTCTCCCTCACCTCAGGTGTTCCAAGCCGGGTTCTCCCTTACCCTCAGTGTTCCAAGCCGGGTTCTCCCTTACCCTCAGTGCTCCAAGCCGGGTTCTCCCTTACCCTCAGTGCTCCAAGCCGGGTTCTCCCTTACCCTCAGTGCTCCAAGCCGGGTTCTCCCTTACCCTCAGTGCTCCAAGCCGGGTTCTCCCTTACCCTCAGTGCTCCAAGCCGGGTTCTCCCTTACCCTCAGTGCTCCAAGCCGGGTTCTCCCTTACCCTCAGTGCTCCAAGCCGGGTTCTCCCTTACCCTCAGTGCTCCAAGCTGGGTTCTCCCTTACCCTCAGTGTTCCAAGCCGGGTTCTCCCTTACCCTCAGTGCTCCAAGCTGGGTTCTCCCTTACCCTCAGTGTTCCAAGCTGGGTTCTCCCTTACCCTCAGTGTTCCAAGCCGGGTTCTCCCTTACCCTCAGTGTTCCAAGCCGGGTTCTCCCTTACCCTCAGTGTTTCAAGCAGAGTTCTCCCTTACATCAGTGTTCTCTGCCGAGTTCTCCTTTACATCCAGTGTTCCCTGCGCAGTTCTCCTTTACATCCAGTGTTCCCTATGGAGTTCTCCCTTACATCCAGTGTTCCCTATGGAGTTCTCCCTTACATCCAGTGTTCTCTGCAGATTTCTCCCTTACATCCAGTTTTGAGATGCACAGAGAGCGAGACAGAATCTTAAATTTAAATTCTCTCTTCGCACACTCCCTGTGGCTTGCCTCTCCTTGAAAAATGCATCCGATGAACTGCGCATGCCCAGTCAATATGTCACGCCACAGAGAGCGAGGCAGAATCTTACATTTAGATTCTCTCCCTCTGCGCGCTCCCCGTGGCTTGTCTCCCGTTGGAAAATGAATCAGACCAACTGCGCATGCCCAGTTGAAACATCGCGCTAGCTGATCGGGAAATCAGCAGGAGTGACGTACTGCACACGCGCAGTGCGTAGGATGCATTATTCAACAGAACACCGTCAATATAGAATTAAATTCAAAGAAAAAAATGGCGTAGGTTCCACCCCACCAGTCCATACCAGGCCCTTCGAGTCTGGTATGGATATTAACCACTTCAATACCAAGGACATCATATGACATCCTTGGCTTTGAGCAGGTATATCTGAACGATGCCTGTAGTTACAGACATCATTCAGATATTGCCGGTTTCAGCCGGCGAATCTCTACACCATAGGAACGATCATAGTGGCCGTTCCGCCACTTGAGCGTTCCTATGGGAGGCGAGAGGGGACGCCTCCCCCCGCCGCCCTACGGTGCCAGCTCCGACTCACCGTTACGATCGTTGAGGCGGAGAGTGGATCCGCCGGCGCCGGATGTAGATCATAGAGATTTCTGGCGGACCAGATGGTCCCCGGAGTCTCTATGATCGTCGGAGGCTGGGCGCGATGTTATGACGTCACGCCCGGCATCTCCATTCAAAAAAACGGCGCCGCTTCGGCTTGGAAGCGGCGATCGTTTTATTTTTTTTTTTTATTTCAGGCTTCCCAGCCTAGTGGTGAGATATGGGGTCTTACTGACCCCATATCTCACTATTAAGAGCACCTGACATGTCATATTGCTATTACAAGGGATGTTTACAATCCTTGTAATAGGAATAAAAGTGATCAATTTTTTTTTTTTTTTTCAAAAAAAAGTGTCAAAATAAAAAAAAAAAAAAAATAAATAAAATTTTTAAAGCGCCGCTGTCCCCGTGTGCTCGCACGCAGAAGCGAGTGCATACGTAAGTCCCGCCCACATATGAAAACGGTGTTCAAACCATACATGTGAGGTATCGCCGCGAACGTTGGAGCGAGAGCAATCATATTGGCCCTAGACCTCCTCTGTAACTCAAAACATGTAACCAGTAAAAAAATTTCAAGCGTCGCCTATGGGGATTTTTAAGTACCGAACATTGGCGCCATTCCACGAGCGTGTGCAATTTTGAAGCGTGACATGTTAGGTATCTATTTACTCGGCGTAACTTCATCTTTCACAAAATGCAAAAACATTGGGCTAACTTTACTGTTTTGTTTTTTTTTTTTTTAAACACAAAACAGTTTTTTTCCCCAAAAAAACACGTTAGAAAAATTCCTGCACAAATACTGTGTGAGATAAAAAGTTGCAACAACCGCCATTGTATTCTATAGGGTCTTTGCTAAAAAAACATATATAATGTTTGGGGTTCTATGTAATTTTCTAGAAAAAAAAATGATGATTTTTACATGTAGGAGCTTTATTAAAATCATTGCTCCTGAAAAAACGGACGCTTTAAAAACATTTTTTCCAATCGATACATGTCCCCTGGGGCAGGACCCAGGTCCCTATATACTTTTTATGGCAAAGAACTTGCATATAAGCCTTCAGTGAGAACTTTGGATTTTGCAGGTCTGAGCCCCATTGACACTATTCCGGCATATGTGATCTGACAGGCATTTTTGCCCGCAATAGCGCTGCTTTCCATTTGCATTAGCACTCAGTTTCTGAGAGTTGAAGTCTAAGGCCCCTTTCACACTGTCGGACCGTTCAGGTCCGCCTGTCAGTTTTGACGACGGACCTGAACGGGCGCTCCATGCTAGTCTATGGAGCGACGGATGTCAGCGGTGACATGTCCGCTGACATCTCTCTGGAAATGGGAACATCTCTGCTAATACAGGCAAATTAGTGGCTCTAATGTGTATCTTATGTAGTAAGCAGTATAAATAACAAAATCAAAAACGAAAACAAATATTTTTGTGGGTTTTAACATAGAATTTTATTGAAAAATTAAAACTGCATTGCATATCATTTTAATAGGTAAACATTTTTTTTTTTTTAAGTCACAGGATAGCAAAAGTATATTGATCACACCACAACCATATCTCTCACTTACCACACATACTGTGCCCTGACAAAACCAAATATGGCAGTGTAACTATTGCTACGATCCCTGACGTTCCTCCTGAGACAACATGGACTTCTGTCTGTTATCAGCCTGTAAGTGTGCCTTTGTCTACTCTGCCTTTTCCAACACATTGGTTTAAATGCCAAAAAGGAGCAAGTTTGTTGTTATCCTGACTAGTCATTAGTGGAAATTCTGGTATTTTTTATGGTTGTGATAAAGTTTGAAACATGAAATCATAAATTATAATAAATATAATTAAGTATAAAAATAATCAAATTAATTTCCCCACGATTCACTATCGCTCGATTCTGCAAGTGTTCCAGTTTACTATCACTGTTTTCTAGCTGGCCTAAAACCACTTTTGATGTAAAGGGACACTTTTTGGTTGCCACGGACAACCTCAAGTTTCCAGGCAGAAAGAACAGCATATATAGGATAAAAGTGCAGGTAAGGCACTGGACAAAGCAGTAGGGACAAAAGGGAGGTGAAATGATTTGATACAGTAATGTAATCTGTAAGATTACAGCTTACTGGGGAAGCGGGTGGAGGAGTGAGTCAGTGAGGAGCGAGTGTGTGTGTTCACCTCACTTCCACCTTATGGACATGATTCCCCTCGCAATGCTTTAGATCAGCCAGCGCTACCCCCTGTTAATCTCAGTAACTGTCGGTGCTGTGTGCCTTTCGGCTTCGGCGTTGCCCCTGGTGTCGAGTGCCTGGCCGCTGTCTCCCGTTGCGGGCGTCCCACGGTGCTGGAGTGGTGTGTTCCTTCCCTCTTTCGGTCACCTCCAGGAGCTCCCGGAGGTGCTCGGATTCGATACAGCTCCCGGCAACTAAACCAAGATACGGTCTTGCGGGAACACAAGGAAGGACAGCCACTGAAGGAGCTGACGTCAAGGTGTCAGCAGTGGAGGTTTTCCGGAGTGCAGCCTCCGCAACATAACATAAGAAAGCGGAGTCCCTGAACTACTGAAGGTTCTTTGTGGTTGGAATACAATCCGGGTGGGCGAGTTAAATAAAGGAAGAAAAAGGATAACCGATCTGGATGAGCTAAAAGAACAGAGGTATTAACTTTTCTTTCTTATCTTTTTATACATTGTAAGAGGAACCGTAGTAGTGGACTAGAACTCCTGGAGATTTAAAATGGGACTATGCTACACTGTAAGGTCTGCTATGCGATGCCTTTAACCAGCAGCATTTATTGAAATCTCAATATCTGAACTCTCCCCCTACATCCCTGATCCTCGGTTTATTTGCATACGTTTTTTTTTTTTCAAGGAAAAGGAAAGGAAAAAAGGGGGGAAGAAGGGAAAAGGAAAAGAAGAGCAACCTTTGCAGTAGTAAGCCGGGAATTAACATGTCAACAAGGAGGAAAGGAGAGGAACACACTGACCAGGAGAATATGGGGACTCAATCATTACGCTCAGCTAAGGATAAGGAAAAAGATAAGGATAAGGGGACCCCGTCTATAGTGGCGGGTGCAACGGCAGCAGCAGTCGCAGCAGCTGCTAAATTGGAGAGAATGGTTAATGCAACTGACCACACTCCAACGAAAGGAGGGCAACAGGCACAAAGTAAAACAGCGACAGACAGGAAGAGTCAGGGACACTCAAGTATGCATGCATGCAAGTGGTACCACAACAAAGAACTTTCCGACCAAAGGTGCAGGAGTGGCGGGGAAGATAGCGGAAACAGTGGTTACCCAGACTCCTATAACAGAAGGGGAGCCATCCCTTAAAGATATCCTCTCAGCAAATAATGCCTGTAAGCAATCCTTGGGTGAAATGTCAGACCAAATGAAAGATATCAAAGAAGAATTATCCCTCGTACGCCATGGGAGAATAAGTTTGATTGAAGATGACCTACACCCTATGAAACAAGAGGCTAAGATCCAGAAAGAACAGATAAATAGACTCACGGAAAAGTTTGACGAAATGGAAAATAGACTTCGTAGAGACAATGTGAGAATAGTGGGGTTGCCTAAGAGGAGTGAGGGCTCAGATCCAATAGGGTTTTTGGAAAAATGGCTGATTGAAACCTTTGGAAGAGAGACATTCTCGCAGCAGTTTTCTATCGAAAGAGCACATAGAGTCCCTTTCAGACCTCCTCCTCAAGGAAGACCCCCCAAGAGTCTTGCTGTTGAAATTTTTAAATTATAAAGACAAAGTAACTCTTCTTCGTAGGGCCAGGGAGAGAGGGAATATATCCTTCAATGGAGCCAAGATATCAATGTATCCCGACTTCTCGCCCGAACTGCAGAAGCGTAGAGCTGAATTCTTAGGAATTAAGCGTAGTCTCCAAAGGTTTGATGTTACATATGCTCTCCTTTATCCTGCCAGGCTCCGGGTAAATGCACTTGGGGGTAGTCAGATTTTTGATTCTCCAGAGAAGGCGCTGGCATGGCTGGAGGATAAGAGAGATCAGTTGTCAACAAAATAAATAGGGATCTAGTTAGAGAAGATACATATAGAGGGGGGATAAATGTAAAATTAAAATTGATATATTTCGGGTGGAGTGGGGTGGGGAACTCACATGATCAGATTGAATAAGAATAGGTTTGTGTTGGAATGCAGGGAGGAGGGGATGGGTGGGGGGGTATGGAGGAATGGGAGTTGGTGGATTAAGTTTTGTAATGTTGGGAGGGTATGAGACGGTCACTAAAAAAGCTTTCACGGGTAACCTAGAATGGTGGGGGGGTTTGAGTGGGGAGGGGGTGGGTAAAGGATATAGAAGTAAGAGGACACAAAATAAGGGAATATATGAATCCCAAGACCGTAAGGAGATACTTTGTACACTATATTACACATTATTTTACTGGGTAACTCATTGGGCACAAGAAAATTTTAAATATAGCTAGGATAATTATATTAGTAGTGCGAAATATGAGTAAAGCTCAAGAGACTGAAGATGTTAACTTAAAATATTTTGTTAAATTGGGAAATTCTTTTCCAATACTTTAGTATTCTGGGACACTAAAGCACAAGGGGTAAAGGTGTTTTTTTAGATTAATGGGTTTAAATAAATTCCCGGTAGTTTTTGTATCTCTCTTGTTGACATTGGTAGATCTTAATATGTTCCTTCCTGTGTGGCCCGTTGACTATAACTACTAGATTAATCAATGGTTTTAAATATTGGGTCATGGAATGTCCAGGGGTTGGGTTCCCCTGCCAAAAGAGCAGCAGTATTTGAGGTTTTGGACTTATTTAAAGTTGGAATTGCCTGTCTGCAGGAGACACACCTAACAAAAGACACTAAAATTCACAAGAAGAATAGGAGATATCAGCACCAGTTTCACTCCATGCATACTTCTTACTCAAGGGGTGTGTCGGTGTTAATTGGTAGTGGGTTAGTGTTCTCTTGCAGACAATGTAAGCAGGATGAAGAAGGTCGATATATTTTTTTGCACTGTACAATAGAAAATCAGGAATATGTGCTAGCCAATATATATATCCCCCTCCCTTTAAACTGGAGACTATGTATAGTCTACTGGAATTTATAATAGATAAACCTGAGTTACCAGTCATAGTAGTTGGGGACTTTAACGTAGTTATAGACAAAAAATTAGATAGGCTCCCCCCTGGGAAACTGAGCCAAGGGTCACAGGAAAACCGGATGAGTCAATTCCTTCAAGAGGCTGGGTTATCTGACATCTGGAGAATACGGAACCCGAGGGCATTACAGTTCTCATGCTATTCGAGTTCCTATTCTACATTATCAAGCATAGATCTTGTACTGGGTAACGAGCTGGCATCACAAGTAATAAAGGATATAGTTTATCAACCTAGAGGGGTCTCGGACCACTCTTTGCTGACAGTTGTGGTAAATCCAGGAAATAAGAAATCTTTTAGAGTATGGAAGATTAACCCAGCTTAGTTGGAAATAATAGAGGGTCAGAAAGAGGTGGTAACCGAGTTGAATGAATTTATAAGATTTAACTCAGATACTACGAGGAGGGTGATGTGGGACGCATTGAAGGCATATTTGAGGGGTCTACTCATCCAGAAAGTATGTGAAATTAAAAAATCATCACGGGATTGGGAGGATAGGATTAGGAAAGAGTTAATTGAGGCAGAAAGGGAGTTTGTGAAAGAACCTTCGCGGGATAAACAAAGAGTGTGGGAGAATAAACAACAAAGATATAAAGATATAATAATTAGGAAGGTAGAAAATAAAAAGCTGTTCCAGAAGCAAATCATATATGGGGAAGGGGAAAAGGTAGGGAAGATGCTGGCTTATATTGTCAAGACCAGCACCCCCCCCTCCATGGTCCCAGCGATTAGGACCTCAAGAGGTGAAATTTCAGCTCAGAAAGAGGTAATCACTGATACATTTAAAGAATATTATAAGGGATTATATAAATCCTGAGGGATCATGGGAGGAGAGGAAATGGACTACTTTTTCAGTAACATCGATACTCGAAGGGACAGATATAGAGGAATTAGAGAGCCCGATTACATTAGAGGAAATTAAAACGGCAGTGACAGAAATGTCCAATCATAAATCTCCTGGTCCTGATGGCCTCCCTATCGAGATTTATAAATGCTATGGGGAAGTACTACTCCCGGAACTCCTTGAAGTATTTAACTGGGTGAAGGAAAAGGGGGAATTACCCATATCAATGGTTGAAGCCACAATTATTGTTCTGCACAAAGAGGGGAAAGACCCTTTGGAACCTGGGTCTTATAGACCTATCTCTTTACTCTGCTCAGATGTTAAGATCTTAGCAAAGGTCCTAGCTGCCAGATTAAGGAAAGTAATCCATAAAGTAGTTCACCTGGACCAGACAGGTTTTATCCCCCATAGAGAAACCAGTATGAATATCAGGAGAGTTTTTCTAAATTTACAGATTCCCACAGAGAATATGGGCTCTAGGGCAATTATGCTGTTAGATGTGGTAAAAGCATTTGACAGCGTAGAGTGGGAGTACATCTGGCGGGTATTAAGGGAGTTTGGTTTTGGTCCCTCCTTTATTAACTGGGTTAAAATACTTTATAATGACCCAAATGCAAAAGAGTTAATAACGATTATTCGACCGGGTTTCAATTAGAAAGAGGTTCAAGGCAGGGGTGCCCATTATGTCCCCTGATTTTTGCCTTAGCAATGGAGCCACTAGCAATAGCAGTAAGGCAAAATAGGATAATGGAAGGGTTCCGGAGGAAAGATGGAGAAGAGAGGATCGCATTATATGCGGACGATGTTCTCATATTTTTAGGTGATATGGAGAGATCTCTTAGACAAGTGATGGATATCTTCTCAAGTTTTGGAAAACTTTCGGGGTTGACCATAAACTGGGAGAAGTCAGTCCTACTACCCATAGACCCTATTGGAGAAAGCGCCCCTTTAAGAAGTACCCAGATGGAAATAACAAAATACTTGGGTATAAAAATAACGAAGGACCCAGATAATTATTTAAACAACAACTTAGTCCCTTTGCTAAAGAAATTCAAAAGTAAGATTGAAATATGGAGGGGTTTACCACTATCAGTAGCCGGGAGGTGCAACTTGATTAAAATGCTGTGGCTCCCCCAATTACTATATGTGATGCATAATTCACCAATTTGGTAAGTCGGAAATGGTTTAAAAAAATCGATACATTATTAAGAGACCTTATATGGAAGGGAAGGCCTCCTATGATAAGCCTACAAACTTTACAGTTGCCATCGCGAGAAGATGGGTTTAGCAGTACCTCACCCAAGGAGTTATTTTTTAGCATCCCAATTACAGCAATTAGGGAAGTGCTCTGTTCTCAAGGGATATAACAATGGGGAACTGTTGATTATGGACGCACCCCATAAGACAGTGGTGGAGGCGCTAGAAGCGAACTCCTTTATCCATAGAACCCCAACGGTTAAATTAATAATAAAGGTCTGGAACTCAATCAAGGCCATGAAGGGAATGGGAGGTATGATTAAATGTGCCCCCCTGTGGAATAATAAGAAGCTACAAGAATTAAAAACAATAGGGAAAATAAAAGCGTGGGAAATAAATGGAATAGATAGACTAGCTCAATTATATAATCAGAATATCTTAAAAACATTTCTCTCACTGAAGGAGGAATTTGATATCCCGGACTATACATTGTATAATTTCCTACAAATTAAACATGCTCTAAATATACAGTTTGGGGGACAGGGACCGATTTGGAATAATTCCATCATATTTCAAAGACTAGGTGAACCGGGCGGTTACAGTGGGTCTATATCTGAAATTTACTCATATATGTAAAAGTAATATAGAGACCCCAGAAAAACTTACATGTAGAAGTAAATGGGAAGGGGACCTGGGTACAAAATCGGACGAACAGTGGAGAAAGATACTGGTGGGAGGACATCAGGTCTCGGCCTCACCTGCTCAGAAGGTTTCACATTTAATGTTATTACACAGGACATATTATACTCCTAAAAGGTTATTTGAATTTGGTCGGAGGACAGATGCTAAATGCCCTAGATGTCAGAACATTGGAGATTTGATGCATGTGATATGGAGATGCCCAAAGTTATTCCATTACTGGTATGAGATACTGGAAACTCTAAATAAGATCTTCTCCTTAGAACTTAAAATGGATCCGAAACTATGTATATTAGGAGTAGGGGAGAATATAGGCAGAGGTAACTCCAAAATTAAAATACAGAGATGTCTCTTCCAAGCAAGGAAGCCAATAGCGCAGAGATGGCAGGCAAGGACCCCCCCTACGAAGGATGACTGGGTTAAAACTGTATCTGAAACAATGTATAAGGAAAAGATATAATATACAAGGAGAGGGAACTTAAAAAACTTTGGAGACCTTGGTTAGAAGAAATGGGATACCCAATGTAAGGAAACGAGGAGGGAAGTGGCCTTACGATCGTAGAACCCATCATGGGATGGAGATGTAAGGAGTTTAGCAAGATAGGGGGGAGAGTTTAAGTTAAGAGGGGGTGGGGTTAAAAGGGAAAATGGATAGAGGAAAGGGTTCTCTTTAGTTCCCTCTTTGTTTCTCCTGCTTTGTTATATATGTTTTTTTTTAATATGATATATTTAAAACTTGGTATTTTGTAATCTTGTATATTGTGATGAATTGAATAAAGATTTAAAATTAAAAGAAAAAAAAATAGATTACAGCTTACTGTATGTGTTATTTTTTTTTGCAGTTTTTGAATTTGCCGCCGGGCTCCCCATGCGCTGCTCGCAGGGAACAGAGCCCAGCACACAGAGCATCGGGCAGGGGACATAGCCTGCAGACACAGCAGGGGGACATCGCAGGATCCTGGTGACAAGGTAAGTAACCTGGACCAGGATTCTGCAATGCAATCCCGAGTGTGGCTCGGGGATGCCGCTAAGGGTACTGAAATTTAACCACAAGCCACACTCAGGATTACCGCCAGGGAGGTAAATGTTTATTTCTTTGTCATGAAGCGACCCCCCACTCATTCTGCACACCGGGTTTAGCATTCCGCCCCTCTCCTTTTTTCTTTTTGCCAAGATATATTTTGCAGCCTGCAACCCCGAATTTGACCACAAGGGTTTTTAGACAAGTTCTAATGGCTGTTCATGTATCCATGTGTGGTATTATGTATGACACCGTTTGATTGCATCTGTATCTTGACCATCCAACTGCCCCCCCCTTTCTTATAAGCATATATGTCATCATTACCGGGGGGGGGGGGGGGGGACGGACTACTCCTCCCGTTGGATGGCTCTCTATCTTTGGAACTCTGGCACCTTAGAAATTTTGTGTCATGTTAAATAGTACCAATGTTATTTTTTTTTTTTTAATTGTAATTTTGTTTTCATACCTTTTTTATGTTAATGTATATATTTTCTCCTGTATTGTTTTGTTCAAATTTAAATAAAAAACGATTATTAAAAAAAAAAAAAAAAAAAAAAAAAAAAAAAAAAAAAAGGCAATGGGGGTTGGTTTACTAAAACTTGAGAGTGCGAAATCTGATACAGCTCTGCACAGAAACCTTCATCAGCTTCCAGGTTTTTTGTCAAAGCTTTATTGAACAAGCTGACATTAGAAACTGATTGGCTACCATGCACAGCTACTGTACACCAGATTTTGCAGCCTTCAGTTTTAGCAAATCATCCCCAATGTCTACTCATACTGCCATGTCCCTGTATGCTGATAGCAACAGTATGTCCATGGGGGAATTCCATTACTTAGCCATTTATTTTTCTCCACCATAACTGGCTCCTGGATTCCAGGTGGAAAGTCAAGGACTCCATGTTCCACTTGGTTTATTTAAACTGGAAAGAGAAGGTAGAATCCATTTGTTGTTTTAATTCTCTCTATAGTCATGAAAATATGCAGAACCCTTTATAATGGCCACAGCAGGTATGTAGATCCAGGAACTCTAGTGCAGAGATATCAACAGAGAATCCCAAGAAATTTAGGAAATTGCCTGGTGGCTTACTTCTCCAGCATTTCCATTTGCAAGTGGGCTGAACCATTTTTGTATATTGTGGCAGTCTGTCAGTTAATTCATATATTATTGGTTTAAGAACCACATCTACATCCATACCATCTATGCATTTTACAGTGGTGTGTAAACGGTTACAATGCCTTATTGCAGATTTGATCAATTCTCACCTCGTGTAATTTCTCTTGCCTCTCTTCACAATGAGGAATCCCCCGAAGACTCGGGGGATATACCAGAAGCAAACATTTGTGTGCTCAGGCTGGAAAATATATAGAAATGTTATAGTTTTACACAAAGTAACATGAAAGTATGGTGTATTAGGGCTCATGCACATGGGCATATTCGCCCATGTAGCGTAAATAGACTGGAATATTTTGGTTTCTGGGAGCTAATGGTGCTGCGTACATTACCTATAAGCATGAATGTGTGAAGGCGGCCATATGCAAGTATAAGGCCCTACTCTTGCATGTGGCACATGCAAGCAGATGTAATGTCCCAATTGCAGGTAGTGTGTGATTGTGACATTGCCTGTGTGTGTGTGTAAGTCATTTTATGCAAGTAGTGATGCATAACTACATGCAGCCACCTTCACCCATTCATGCCTATGGTTGGCTCTACACAGCACAAGGAGCCCTCAAGCACTAAAATAAACCCATTTCTCTACACTATATGGGCAAATGCGTCCATGTACATGAGCCCCAAACAAATTTCTTTGGAGCCAAAACTATAAGCTTTTTTTTTAGTAGCCTTTGAATATAAATGTTAGTGTACATTCCAAAGTGTTAAAAATGTGTAGTGCTGATTTGATATCTTCAACATGCTGGTATTTTCTGTTGACTAATCCTAAGAGTTTTCTAGGATTAGGCAATTGGCCCTAATAGGACACTCATTGGATTGTTAGTTCTTTGGGAAATTGTAAGATATTGGGGAAACACTGTTTTAGCAGTATTGTTACATATTACACATTCAGATGTTTCTTGTATGTGATTGTTCCTATTTACTGGACTGTTGAGATACTGACCTCTCTCCTTTGAAGACCATCTCAAAGTCTTCTCAATTGCTGACCTTTTGGTACAAATATTCTGAGACCTCCAAACATTTGTTGATCTGTTGTTCAAACCCTTCAATGCCCTGTTTGAAAAAGAAAGGCATATCAAATCAATATCCTGTTTTTATTTGTCCTTAACTAAACATGCAGGAGCTGGTGGTTATGTAGCATTACTATTGTCATTATTATTATGATCATTCTAGACATGTTTCACATAGAGGATTATTGCCGTTAAGTTTCATTTCAAGCCTCGTTCACACATGCGTACCACAGTGTACACTTATGCAAGGACCGTGTTTGCCTGCATAGGGTTGTAAGCTGTGTTTAGGGCTATGCAGGTGTCAGGTTTGGAACAGGGGCTGTGTCTGTGCATCAGCTGTGTCCCAATTGACATGAATGAGACTGCCTGCATGGGGATGCCAGTGCTCTGTGACCAAGCCCCAGTGATAGGGTTTAGCATACTATGGGGTTGATTTACTGAAGGAAAATAAACTGCGAACTTTGCAAGTGGAGATGCACATAGTAAATGAGAGGAAGCTCTGCTGACTTTGATCATGCAATCATGTGCAAGCAAAAATGCTGTTTTTTTTTATTTGTCTTGCATGAGATTGGGTATTCTTTGCACAGTGAAGCTTTGCCTCATTTACTAATCTCTGGAGCAACTACACTTGCAAAGTGCACAGTCTATTTGCCTTTTGTATATCATCCCCTATGTATATGGACTTTTGTTTGCTGTATGAAGATTATGTGGCAAAAATAGGCAGAGTTTGTGTTTAGGACTTTATGAGTTTGCCATAAGAAGCGTTGTGCATGTTTTCTTCTTGGTGTCCTGTGTCCCAGCTAAACCCCTGAAAATCACTTTATATACCTTTGCTTTCCACATGAGCGGGAATTTAAATATATCTACATGGCGACCACATTGTATTGCTTTATCTCCTGTGTCATACGATATGTCGTACTGCTTGTTTTGTTGGAAGAGATATCCTGCGCACATCTGGATTGCATCCTTGAAGAATACCCTAGTAAATAAAATAAAAAATAGGAAGGACAATCGTTAGCATTATTAATATGACTCACATTGCAATCACGTTACTAATTAATTTTAGGTAAAGTCAGTTTGCTAAAGAATGAAAATTAAAGTGTAGCCAACTTTAATAACCACTAAAAGTGCTATAAATGTGTATTTTGTTATCAAAGTAAACAGAGATAACTGTATTGTATCCTTTTTATATTGTAACGCACTGCATACACTGTTGGGGCTATATAAATCCTGTATGATAATAATAATACTATGTTATATATAAGGTTGTTTTATGTATTTTAAGACTTCGGTAACACCACAGAGGTGCGGTCGATTGTGTGCATTCTTTTTTGCACATTGCTGTGTGTCGCATTTGGGGCAGACCATTTATCTCAAAGGGCTGCTCTGTGTGTGATAAATGCACAAAAAAGATCCCTGCACCACTTTAAAAATTTCACTGCGCCAAAGTGCATGGTACTGCGGTACCATATGTATTGGCATAAGTGAACAGGCACACATTAGTGAGATGTGTGTGGTACCATTCAGAACTCATGGCACTTTCATACATCTGTAAAACGGCAGCACATTTTGAGCACTGTGGGAAAGTGTGCGATTCTGCTTGTGTTCCGCAATGCAACAAGTGTGAACTTCCCTTAAGTAATTGTATTGTAACTGGGAAATGAGTGCTAGCAGGGTTGAAGGTTTTGCTCAGTGCACAGTGTGCCACATGTATGCAAAATTGGTGCAACAGCTCCAGGATGCATACCGCTGTGACAGATGTGAGCAGGTTGCCCTTCTGGAAGCTCGCATTAGAGATCTGGAGGAGCAAGTTGCAACACTGGGCAGAAAGGACAACCTTGAAGGGGGTCCTCTGCTCGCTGAGCAGGTGGTCAGTAGGGTTGATGTGGAGGGTGGAGGGGCAAGTCAGGATTATCAGATAGGAAGATGGGTTAATGTAGTTAGAGGGAGTGGAAGGGGCTCGCAGAATAGGAAGGCCAGTCCTGTGTTTGTGCATCAAAACAAATTTGCCAAGTTGGGTGAAGATGTGGAGGTGGCAAACACAGAGGTGGCAGCCCTAGATATCACTGCTACCCCTAACAGCCTGGAGAGCAGCCCATCTAGTAGAGGTGGTGAGGGGAGTGCAGGTAGGCCTAGACAGTTGGTGGTTATAGGGGATTCTATAATCAGAAGGACTGATAGAATAATTTGTCACCAGGATCACCTCAACCGAATGGTTTGCTGTCTCCCTGGTGCTAGGGTTCGGCATGTGGTGGACCGGGTGGATAAATTACTGGGAGGGGCTGGGCATGACCCAGCTGTCTTGGTCCACGTTGGAACCAATGACAGTATACATGGAAGGTGGAGGCTCCTTAAGAATCAATTTAAAGAACTAGGCTGCAAGTTGAAGGGAAGGACCTCCAAGGTGATATTCTCTGAAATATTGCCTGTGCCATGCGCAACACAGGAAAGGCAGTGGGTGATTAGAGAGCTGAATGCATGGCTCAAGACCTGGTGTAGGGAGGAGGGATTTGGGTTTCTAGAGCACTGGGCTGACTTTTCATTTGGGTGCAACCTATATGCTAAAGACGGTTTGCACTTGAATGGAAGGGGGTCTGCTGTGCTGGGGGAGAGGTTTATAGGAAGGCTGGAGGAGTATTTAAACTAGGATTGAGGGGGGAGGGTGAACTAGAATTACATCAAGAAGACAGGTCAGTTAGGGGTCAGACATTAATGGAGGGTGGAATGGGGACAGATGGGGGGAGGGTTATGGCAGGTGTCAAGAAATTTCCCATGTTGCAAACAGCCATTGGAAACTGTAGTGCCATTTGTACTACTAAATATATGAAAAACACCAGACCAAAATGTAATAATGCATTAAAGTGTTTGTTCACCAATGCCAGAAGTCTGCCAAGCAAAATAGGTGAGTTGGAAGCTCTGGTGCATGAAGTGAACTATGATGTAATCGGTATTGCTGAAACTTGGCTTCAATCCTCACATGACTGGGCTATTAATATTCCTGGCTATGCACTCTTTCGGAGAGACAGGGTAAAAAGGAAAGGTGGCGGGGTCTGTCTCTATGTGAGAAGTGATCTCAAAGCAAGTGTGAAAGAGGACCTGATTGATGGAGAGTGTGATGAGTCTGAAGCATTATGGGTGGAACTACATATAGATGGGCGTAGTTCAAAGTTAATCATTGGAGTTTGTTATAGACCACCCAATGTTAACGAGGAGGTGGAGACTCAGCTCCTTGCACAGATGGAAAGGGCTGCAAGGGCTGGGACAGTGATAATAATGGGAGATTTTAACTACCCAGAAATTGACTGGAGTAATGGCACTGCTGGGACAGTTAAAGGGCAAAAATTTATAAACCTAGTACAGGACAATTTTATGGTCCAGTTTATTGAGGCCCCAACTAGGAATGAAGCTCTGTTGGACCTGGTAATCTCAAACCATGCAGAGCTTATTACTAATGTGCAGATAAAGGAACACCTGGGTAGCAGTGACCATAACATGATTTCATTTGATGTTAGCTGTAAACAAGAAATACATAAGGGAAAGATAAAAACACTTAACTTCAAGAGAGCAAATTTTCCAAGGATGAGGGCTGCTCTCGAGGACTTAGACTGGGAGGGAATATTGGCAGCGATAAACACAGAACAGAAATGGGAATTCTTCAAAAAGACTGTTTGGGACCTCACTGCAAAGTATATTCCCATGGGCAATAAGTTTAAAAGGCTAAAAAGAAAACCTATGTGGCTCACGGTCAAAGTTAGAAAAGCTATAAACAATAAGAAAAGAGCTTTTAAAAAATATAAAAATGAAGGAACACTAGTGTCATTTAAATGCTACAAAGAATTTAACAGAATATGTAAAAAGGAAATCAAGGGTGCAAAAATTCAAAATGAACGACAGATCGCAAAAAATAGTAGGACAAACCCCAAAAAATTCTTCAAATATATTAATAGTAAAAAGGTCAGGTCTGAGCATGTAGGCCCTTTACAAAATAATCTAGAGTGGGTGACTGGGGACAAGGAGAAGGCTAATTTATTAAATACTTTCTTCAGCTCTGTGTATACAAAAGAGCATGGGGAAGTTCATGTCCATAATGGGGGTGGTATTGACACAGCCCCCAATGATCCACAATGGCTCAAAAGGGATATGGTCCAGAAATATTTAGACAGAATAAAGGTGGATAAAGCACCTGGACCTGATGGCATCCACCCACGGATCCTAAAAGAATTGAGCTCTGTAATTTCAAAGCCATTGTATCTAATTTTTAGGGACTCATTAATGACGGGAATAGTACCGCTGGATTGGCGCAGGGCGAACGTGGTGCCTATATTTAAAAAGGGATCAAAGTCTTTACCAAGTAACTATAGACCTGTTAGTTTAACTTCTATAGTCGGGAAGATACTGGAGCGTTTAATAAAAGACCACATAGACGAGTTCTTGCTGGAAAAAAACATTTTAAGCAACAGACAGCATGGGTTCATGAAAGACAGAAGTTGTCAGACAAACCTGATTTCTTTTTATGAAGAGGTAAGTAAAACCTTGGACAGAGGGGTGGCTGTGGACGTGGTTTATTTGGATTTTGCAAAAGCGTTTGATACAGTTCCGCACACACGGCTCATGTGTAAGTTAAAGTCTACAGGCTTGGAAATATCAGTTTGTAAATGGATAGAAAACTGGCTAAAAGACAGAATTCAGAGAGTAGTGGTTAATGATTCTTACTCTGAATGGTCTAAGGTTATCAGTGGTGTACCCCAAGGTTCAGTGCTGGGACCCTTACTCTTTAATATCTTTATAAATGATATTGGATCTGGGATCAAAAGTAACATTTCTGTCTTTGCAGATGACACCAAGCTATGCAGTGGAATAACGTCCTTACAGGATGTCTCCAATTTACAAGCTGACCTCAATGCTCTGTCTAATTGGGCGACTATGTGGCAGATGAGGTTTAATGTTGAGAAATGTAAAGTTATGCACTTGGGGGCTAAGAATATGCATGCATCATACATGCTAGGGGGAGTACAACTGGGGGAATCTGTAGTGGAGAAGGATCTGGGGGTTTTGGTAGATCATAAGCTCAATAATAGCATGCAATGCCAAGCTGCGGTTTCCAAAGCGAGCAAAGTTCTTTCTTGTATTAAGAGAGGTATGGACTCCAGAGAGAGAGATATCATTTTGCCCCTGTTCAAATCATTAGTAAGACCTCATCTGGAATATGCAGTTCAGTTTTGGACACCAGTTCTCAAAAAGGATATCAGGGAACTGGAGAAAGTGCAGAGAAGGGCAACCAAACTGATAAGAGGCATGGGGGAGCTCAGCTATGAGGAAAGATTAGAGGAACTGAATTTGTTCACTCTTGAGAAGAGGAGAATAAGGGGGGATATGATCAACATGTTTAAATATATAAGGGGTCCATATAGTGAACTTGGTGTTGAGTTATTCACTTTACGGTCAACACAGAGGACAAGGGGGCACTCTTTACGACTGGAGGAAAAGAGATTTCATCTCCAAATACGGAAAGGTTTCTTCACAGTAAGAGCTGTGAAAATGTGGAATAGACTCCCTCCAGAGGTGGTTCTGGCCAGATCAGTAGATTGCTTTAAGAAAGGCCTGGATACTTTCCTAAATGTACATAATATAACTGGGTACTGACATTTATAGGTAAAGTTGATCCAGGGAAAATCCGATTGCCTCTCTGGGATCAGGAAGGAATTTTTTCCCCTGCTGTAGCAAATTGGAGCATGCTCTGCTGGGGTTTTTTGCCTTCCTCTGGATCAACTGTGGGTATAGTATTGGGTATATTGGATTGTACCTTTTTTTTTTTTTTTTTTTTTTTTTTTTTATGGTTGGACTGGATGGACTTGTGTCTTTTTTCAACCTGACTAACTATGTGACTATGTAACAAAGCCTAAATCTTATAAACCAAAGTTTGTTGGCTTTTTTTGTTTTATTTAATTAATGAGTCTAACAAAACCATTAAATGTCAAACGTCTGAAATTGTCAACCCCAAATATTAGAGCCCTGTTCATTTTAAGTTTAAGAGTACTGTAATTGCTGATCAGTACCAATCAGAGCCTCAGATGTCACCTTAAGTCTGACAGTTGCTGGTCTGTCAACTGTGTTACCCAACACACTCTGGGGATTTCATAAAGAGAATCTATACCATTCTTTAGAATTTCACACACACGTTCTGTAATATCCAATGTTTCAAAGCAGCCTGACATAAAATTACCTGGCAAAGAGACTGCTGGGTTTAGACAAAGGCGAGGGAATTATTCATTTGTGGGGTTAATACGGGAACTGTGGGTAAACCTGAGGAGAAGAAAAACACACACAATGTTAGAGCTATACCATACATATTAGTATAGTGGATGGAGACTATTCTGAAATGCACAAGATCCTGTCACAAAAAATTAATAAAAAAAACATATATGGATTAGAAGCGATTACAAAATGGTTTTTTTTTTTTTTTTTTTGCTGTTCTGAAAACTTCAGATAGACTCATTTAAAGGAGTAGGTCATGACTAGCCCACATTTTCACATATCAATTGTTGAAGTATCTTTAAACATTGCTAACTAACTTCTGTAGTTAAAGCGGTGTTCCAGCTGTTTTTTTTTTGTTTTTTTTTAAAGTCAGCAACTACAAACACTGTAGCTGCTGACTTTTAATAAGGCCACTTACCTGTCCAGAGAGCCCGCGATGTCAGCCCCTGAGGCCGATCCGTCCATCGGATCGGGTGCCAGCGCCACCATTGAAACTAAGGGAAACCAGCAGTGGAGACTTGCGGCTTCACTGCCCGTTTCCTACTGCACATGCGCGAGTTGCGCGGTGCTTTGTAAATGGCCCCGTCGTCTTCTGGGACACACACAGGTGCCAGAAGACAACAGGGGAGCTCGCCGAAGAGGAGGAAGTGATGGAACAGCTCTGTGGACTAGGAAGAGGCAGATTAGGAAGACTGCCTAGCTACAGGGGTTTCTGGTAAGTAGAACATTTTTTTTTTCCTAATGTTTTTTAAATTTACCGTATATACTCGAGTATAAGCTGCGTTTTTCAGCACTTTTTTTGTGCTGAAAATGCCCTCCTCGGCTTATACTCGAGTCAGGTTATCTGCCGCCGTGTCAGTATTGATGCGGGGGAAGGAAAGCCATATTACGCCGTACAATGTCCCCTCCTATTCACAGCAGGGCTGGGTGTATATGAAGTCTACGCCGTCCAGCCTCCTCCTTGTCCATCCATTCCAACATGACAATGATCCAAAATACAAGGCCAAGTCGTCCTATCATTGGCTACAGCAGAATAAAGTGAAGGTTCTGGAGTGGCCATCTCAGTCTCCTGACCTCCTTATCATTGAGCCACTCTGGGGAGATCTCAAATGTGCAGTTCCTGCAAGACAGCCCAAGAATTTACAGGAACTGGAGGCTTTTTGCCAAGAGGAATTGGCAGCTTTACCATCTGAGAAGATAAAGAGCCTCATCCACAAATTACTTCAAGCTGTCATTGATGATAAAGGGGGCAATACACGGTATTAGGAACTGGGGTATGTAAACTTTTGATCAGGTCATTTGGGTAGTTTTTGTTGTGTTTATAATTTAAAAAGAGTAAACACAGGTGATTGATAATAAATGGCTTCAGCCAAACACTAACCATGAATGTGAAAGAAAAATGTTTGCGTTATCATTCATATTCCCTGAAAAATGGCCAAGAAATCATAAATTCTGCCAGGGTATGTAAACTTATGAGCACAACTGTACATTGCTTCTTCTCTTTTCTCATTTTCCCCCTTGCACAATAAAATTGGATAAGAAAGCTGTCAGACAACGCTGTTCAAATATGAGACACCATATGAACATTGTTCGTTTGATGCCTTTATACACGTTATACATTTGATCTATTCGTACTTTGTACATATGAAATTGTTAATTAAATTTATTGAACCAGAAAACCTTTACAACTAGAGCCGGCCATAGGCGTCCAAGATTCAAACCATGTATGGGCAGACAGGCTGATTGTACGCAAGTCGATCAACTTAGGTACAAACAGCATGCCGGATTTTTCATTCGATTGTTACAGCAGGTATAGCTGCTAGTAATAATCACTGTGTTCTCCCATCAGGGACGGCTTCCCGCACCCCCCTCGCAGGGAGAACACACTAGCTCCACAGGGGGGATTTCCCCATCAACACTGACTGTTGAGCGAATTTCTGGGGTTGGTGTCTGCGGCCTGGAGGTAGGGCTGGTTTCAACCTCGCCCACGTGTCCGTTTCTGCGCATTTTCCAACATCTCCAACCAGCGTCGGAGTGAGGGTTATATCCATCGCTCCTGACATTGCGCTAAATGTTATGTTCTTATATCAGTTATAAGTTGGAGGACAATAAAGTAAATAATAAATGCTCATTGTTTATGGATTGTGTATTATGTATATATTTTTGTTTTTTAGTTGTGCCAAACCACACATATCACCTGAACCCTTTGAAGAAATGCATCAATAAAGGCGATCTGTATGCATGTTTCTTCAGGTCAGTGGGGCAACTCCTCGGCACCTGTTGCCCTTTGTTGTAGTGTTTCCCTGGATCCTCTGGGCTACTAACATACCCTAAGGGGGATTTGTTATCTGAGGTGTTGCATCCATTCTTTACAGGCACATTTAGGAGACATCACCAATTTTGGGCTTCTTGACCATACAAGTCTACGCTTATTGGCGTCTGTTCCCTGATCTCTGGGGTTGGTGTCTGCAGCCTGGAAGTAGGGCTGGTTTCGACCTTGTCCACATGTCTGTTTATGTGATCTCTCCTGACATCGCTAAATGTTCTGTTCTTATATCAATTTTGTTCACACCCACACATATCCCCTGCACCCTTTGAAGAATCCAATAGAGGTGAAAAGCAACGGGCCGGGACGAGTTATTCCCTGCTGTAACCTATTTTGGATTTTCATATATATATATATATATATATATATATATATATATATATATATATATATATATATATATATATATATATATATATATATATATATATATATTACATGCGGGAAGGAAACTACTTCCAGGGGTGATTGTTATTGTTTCGCTAGTATGTGAAGGAACAATTACTGGCTTTTTAGGGGTTAGACCCCCCAATATGTCGTGTCTTTACCATTTGTGTAGTAAATACTTTTTTACCTTTACCCAGCTATTGACTTTCATTCTGAGGGGGGGTTTCAGTATCTCTAAAGTCCCATCCTGAATGGCATGTTTTGAATTTTTCTTTCCTGCAACCCGTAGTTGCAGGGGAAAAAAAAAAAAAAAAAAAAAAAAATCTATGGCCTGCCTAACAAACTTTAAATTCACATCTAGTGATACTTAAGAGCTCCAGTCTTTTTTTTTTTCTTCCTTTTTTAACCACTTACAGACCACCCAACGCATATATACTGTGGCGGAGCTGCTCTACTGCGCGAAACAATGTACCTGTACGTTGGTTTGTGCACTAGATACTGTGGGCACCTGCTGCACGGTGGGGGGAGAAAAAAACGTGAGTCTGGCGGACCCGATGGCTACCCAGCATGCACCTCCCGATCTTGCGCCTCTTCAGTGTGAAGAAAGCGAGGTGCACTCGGCACAGAGGATGCCCGTTAACTGCTACAATTGATGATACATATCCGCAGAACCAACGGGCGGGAGGATATGACGTACCTCGTCAGGTAATACTCAAGTTCAGCTCTTCAGGAAGCCTAAAAGGTATTTAAACATTGGGGGAACAAAAAAAATACCCAAACAATGATGGAATAGCGGTAAGCAATGCCTGGGGCCAAAGTGGAAAAACAGTGTGGAACTCCGCTTTAGGCTATTTTATGAAATCTAATAAAAAGTTAAATATGAACTTGATCAATCCACAACTATGAAATGGCCTGCTGTCCCTAAATAGTAACAGCAGGAAAAATCTGTATTTGGCACATTGCATACCTGAGGTAAGAGCACTAGTGGCTGCAGGTGAATTAGAGGAGAGGGACAGTCCAGAAAGACTTGCTTCTATTCCCGGAACCCCAACAGGTAGTGTAGCAGGAGAGTTCACAGAAGACAACTGGACCTGGAACAAAACAAACAATTAAGGTACTACTAGGAGAGATGTGCTTGTACTGTAGATTCTGAAAGCCAAATGAGGAAACCTGGAACAAAGGAAAAAAGTGGTGCCAATTCTCATAGTGATTACCTTTCATTGGTCTATCCTGAACTAAGGAAACATCACCTAGACACTGGTGGGTACTGTGCGCTCCAGAATTAACAGCACACGACTATACAGTGATGACTACAGCTCCTAACACTCAATAAGCTTGTGGCCAATCTAGGATAGTGACTTTCAGACATATTCTGGACAGTTAAAATAAGCTAATGAATCAATTTCATAATACAGTTACAAGGCATGTCATCTAAACTACATTAGGAGTAGAAAACTATCACTCGAAAGGAGGGAGGAGTCTAGCAATGATGCCAACCAGGAGCACTCCGTAGGGCCTGGTGTTATCTCCAGTTCCCTCTATTGGATTGTTATTAGTGCCCCTAGCCCCCTTACTCCCTTGTCCCCCTGCCCTATAAGACCCGGCTAGAACCCCCGGCCCCGCGGAAAACTGTCTCGGCGTGCCACTTTAGGGATTACGGTGCTGGAAGACGGGAGAGTTTGTGGCTTTGTCTGCTGTGCCGCTGTCAAGGGGTCATCTCTTTGCCTCTCCACCCCCTGCTTCCTATCAGAAGATATGGGTGGTTGCTGCGGGAGGACAGAAGATGGACAGGGAATACAGGAGTAGATACTTCCACCCCCCTCTTACCTCCCGGTTGGTCCGGAGAACGTGCAGCGTCCGGCAGGATCTGGAGACAGGTAAGGAGGAGGAGACGCTCGGCCATCGGCTCTCGGCGGTTGGAGTTCGGCCACTCGGAGGAGGTTGGGGGTGGCTGAGTAAGAGCGAACAACGGGCCGTGGATTGCCAAGAAGAGCCGAGTGGAGCCAAGCAGAGCAGAGGGAGGCTCAGCTGATCGGAGAGAGCCCGCCGGAGAGATTCTGTGAGACAGGGACGAGTCCCCTCTCCTCCTCCAGATAAGTAAAAGGAATACTGTGGAACTATATGTGAATATCTCATAACATGCCTGTATGCACAGAAATAGCTCTCACACATAGAATATCTGAAGTAGAAGCACTACTTGAGGCACTTTATTATTATTTTGAAATTAGGAACCCTTGGAATTGTTCTGGGCGGGTCTCCACTATCTAAAGCTGGCTATACACTATAGAACCTGACTGTAGACTTACCAAAACTGTAATACGAAAACAAACCTAAATAATCTATTTGATTTGTAGCAAATCAGGCAGGAACTTGCACTACATAGTTGATGGTAGATGTAAAAGGGATCGTACAGATTGTATATAGTGTATGGACAACTTAGGACAGTCATACTTTCTCCCCGGTATTACATAATAACAACTTGATACACAACTGAAATACAAATATGTGTACATTTAAGCCCGCTAAAAGGATTTGTAATTCTCTTCTCCATCTTGCTTGCCACACTGCACAGCCAGGCGGGCAAAACCTTCATTTTCCATTAAGCTTTGCAGTGTACAGTGTCACCTCTCTGCTTACTGGTCAATAAGTCAGTAGTTTTCCCCCTAGATAGTAAGCTCTAATGAGCAGGGCCCTCTGATTCCTACTGTACTGCATTGTGTTGTAATTGTACTGTCTGCCCTCATGTTGTAAAGCGTTGCATAAACTATTGGCACTATACAAATCCTGTATAAAAATAATAATGCCGATTCACAGTCCTGTGAGCAGAAAGGTGACAAAGGAAGCAACAGAGCTCCAATAATAGTTTTTTCATCTGTCTGGCAATGCAGAGTGCCAGAGCTGTGTGAAGATGAAAGATTTTGGCTGAAGTTCTACTTTAACCGCTTGCCGACCAGCCGCCGCAGTTGTACTGCGGCAACATGGCTCAGCTGCACGAAACGCCATCATGTTACGTCGCTTCTAGATTTGGCCACTAGGTTTGTTAGCCCACGGAGCCTATGCGAGTGCCTGGCGGTCGCGATCACCGCCGGGCTCCCGCGATCGCTCAGGGCACATGGAGAACCGGGATCTGCGAGATCCCAGTTCTCTGAGGGGAGAACAGACAGATCGTCTGTTCATACAGAGTATGAACAGCGATCTCTCATCTCCCCTACACAGTCCACCCCCCCCCCCCTTCAGTTAGAACACGGAATAGGGAACACATTAATCCCTTGATCGCCCCCTAGTGGTTAACCCCTTCACTGCCAGCAACATTTTTACAGTAATCAATGCATTTTTATAGCACCGATCGCTGTAAAAATGGCAATGGTCCCAAAAATGTGTCAAAATTGTCCGATGTGTCCGCCATAATGTCGCAGTCCTGATAAAAATCGCAGATCGCCGCCATTACTAGTAAAAAAAAAAAAAAAAAAAAAAAAATGAATAATAAAAATATCTCCTATTTTGTAAACGCTTTAACTTTTGCGCAAACCAATCAATATACGCTTATTGAGATTTTTTTTTTTACCAAAAATATGTAGAATACTGAGGAAAATAGTTTTTTTATTATATTTTTAGGGGATATTTATTTATTATAGCAAAAAGTAAAAAGACAGCCAGATAATTGACTGTTTTAGGTAGCAGAAAGCCAAAAGCTATCAGCCTTACATTGTATATCCAGGCATTACTCACATTTACCCCCATACCTCCCCCTCCTTATTTCCAGATCATGTCCTAGCAATTTTTTTTTTTTATGATTTCATCTTATCCATCTAGTGAGAAAAACAAAAACAAACCTTTATTACTCCCCATGACAGCTTTACCGGGCTTTTAAAATCTTTCAGGGGCATCTAAAGTAGGCATACCCCCAGAAATACATCTCTCAAGAGCCCTTTTCCTGAACACAGTGTGTGAGCATGTTCTTGGGACTCCAAAAAAAATGGAAAAGAAAAAAAAAAAAAGTCACGCATGTAGTGACACAGAGAGGGGTGGAAGGTATGTGGAGTCTTCTAGTCAAATGGGTACAAATAATAAATAATTTAATAAAATAAAAGAAGGAGCACACAGGATTTCTGAAAGACCAGCTTACTTTCTGTACTTGCAGCATTTTAAAAAAAGGGAATTACATATTCTTATACTTGCCCATCTCCAGAACAGCAAGATTAGCTGTGCAGCTCTTCAGCACTTTGTCAAAATCCTGCTGGCCAGGCCCGCATGTATGCTCTACATGGATTTCGATGGAGAGTTACTTTTCATGCTTTGGCAGAATACAAACTCTCCATACGATTCAATGGAGAGCATACAGTATATATGTGGCCCAACCAGCAGGATTTTGACAAGTGGCTTTGCAACGCTAATGAGTTGCACAGAACATATCCTGCTGGTTTAGGGACAAGAGAGTATAACACTGGAAAGGAGTGGGACCCCTACAGAATATATGTGTAACTCCCTTTAAAAATCACAAATACAGGAATATACTTGTTGATCTGTTAAATGCAGGATGCTGGGCAAAGAGTGGGAGGGGTGCTACTGTTATGACTTTAAAGTGGATGTAAACCCACTCTCATCCTTTCTAAACTACTGCCATAGTGGTTATCTATAAGAGTATACATGCCTCCAGCACGTATCTCCTTACCTGTCAAATGCTTCCCCTCTGTTATGAGACCCGAAAAACTGCAGATTCTGTGGGTGGGTCTGTTGTCTAGAGCTCGGTGGGTGGCGTTGAGATGTCAGTAGACTCCCCACCCACCTCTACACTCACCTTGGCCAGGCATCGATATGTCTTACACCAAACTTCTGCTGGTCTTGTGGATTATGCCCCATGATCACCAACATCCAGTCAAAACCCAGGAAAGTCACATGACTTCAGCATGCCCAATCATGCTGAGGTGTGGAGCAGCCAATCCTGGGAGAGCTGGAGAAGAAAGGAGGGAGGATGTGAAGTACACAGAATGCCTCTCTCACACTAGTGCATGAGAAATGTAAATCACCTGTCACTCACAGTAAGGGGGAGAAAAGACCTCTATTTCTGTTTGACCATTTTTATCTCACTGAAAAAAGATAAGCGGACTGCTCAGAGCTGGATTAACTCTTTGTGGCAAGACTGGGCACAGATGACATGAAATCCTATACAAGGTGCAAGCCTTAAGGAAAAAAATGTGGGTTTACATCCACTTTCAAGTGGTTGTGTACCCATTCTCATGACTTTCCATTAGCAATTGCAGTGTTTAACCGGTTCCTGACCGGCGCATGACGATGTACGTTGGCAGAATGGCACGGCTGGGCAAATGGGCATACCTGTACGTCCATTTGAATTCCCCGCCGTGCCATTGCGTGCGCACCGCCGGCCGGGAGCTCCGAGAATCGGGTCGTGGGGACCCGATCGCCGCAGGGATACCCGCGATCGCCTCACGGAGAGGACGAACGGGGAGATGCTGATGTAAACAGCATCTCCCCATTCTGCCTAGTGACAAGTGTCACTGATCACTGCTCCCTGTGATCGGGAGCAGTGATCAGTCTAGTGACACACACAGCCCAACCCCCCTACAGTTAGAAAACACTCCCCTAGTACTGATTAACCTCTCCCCCTAGTGGTTAACCCCTTCACTGCCAGTGTCATTTACACAGTAATCAGTGCATTTTTGATCGCACTGATCGCTGTATAAATGACAATGGTCCCAAAAATGTGTCAAATATGTCCGACATGTCCGCCATAATGTCGCAGTCACTGATCGCCGCCATTACTAGTAAAAAAAAAAAATGCCATAAAACTATCCGCTATTTAGTATACGCTATAACTTTTGCGCAAACCAATCAATAAACGCTTATGTAGAAGAATACGTATTGGCCTAAACTGAGAAAAAAAAAAAAAATGTTTTTTTATATATTTTTGGGGGATATTTATTATAGCAAAATGTAAAAAATAATGCGTTTTTTTCAAAATTGTCGCTCTTATTTTGTTTATAGCGCAAAAAATAAAAATCGCAGAGGTGATTAAATACCACCAAAAGAAAGCTCTATTTGTGGGGAAAAAAAAAAAGGACGTCAATTTTGTTTGGGAGCCACGTCGCACGACCGCGCAATTGTCAGTTAAAGCAACGCAGTACTGAATCGCAAAAAGTGCTCTGGTCAGGAAGGGGGTAAATTCTTCCGGGGCTGAAGCGGTTAAAATAATTTGCCATAAGTCATTTTTTATTTACCTGCTTGCCTTGCGAGTTTTTGATATTTTAGTTAGTGATGACGTCGCCCGCGAATGTGCCGTATATTCTATCTTTCCGGCAAGCCGAGACCCTGCCAGAAAAATGCTGCGTCTGTTGGGCTGAGTCATTTCCTGTTGTCGACGTCAGCCCCGATATCCCACGATGCTTCTGCTTTGTTTCTGGAGTAAGCAAGCACTGATTCGCTATGCTTAGTCCCCGTAGTAACCGGAAACGAAGAAGAGGCTTGGGTAATGCTTTTACTGCGCATGTACTGCGGGCGGAAATAAATAGTTATTCAGACAGGGAGGACCGCAGTTGAGTTGGTGCCGGCTATTATGAAGCAGCAGCGTTTCGAATATAAATAATAACTACAGTAAGAACTATTTTTATGCTTATTACTAGTGCCCATTTGAATGTAAATTAATAGTTATTTTATAATATTGTTAAAATCATTTTTCTTTAGGAGGGTTTACTACCACTTTAACCCAAAAATTTTTATATTCCCCTTGGTATATAGTGGTAGCATAGGTACTCAGCAGTACTGAATACTGAGAGTCAGATATCTCTTCATAAAAGATCCCATCCATACAGCAGCTGTCTATGAGCACATTTTTTTAAAATAGTTTTTACTGGTAATGGCAGCGATCAGTGATTTTTAGTGGGACTGCAACAAATCTGACCCTAAGTGACACCTATACAGTGATGGGTAAAAAAAACAAAAAAGCACTGATCAATGTATAAATTACACTGGCAGGGAAGGGGTTAACACTAAGGGCGATCAAAGGGTTAACCGTAAGAGAAGAATGAAGAGTCCCTGCGCAGTGGAATGATCTCTAGAGATATTTAATAGAACTGCTGCCTCTACCAATTACTTCCACTAGGTGGAGTATAGTGCTGGGGCGGAGTCAGCATACGACCTTGCATCACTTCCTGTCACAGAGATAGTGTCAGCAATATATGCTTGTTATATCTTTACCGAATTCAACAATAAAGACGGAGTTATTCCATACTGCTACACAGTGGCATATACTGTGGATGTGTGAGACCCCAAGAGGGGGTGAAGGATCTGGTGAGTGCAGTCACTATAGGAGCACGAATAAGGCACGCACTGAGTGTTTACTTATTGAAAAGCCCACCAGAGTCAAAACGGATTCCTTCACTGGCACAACAGCACTTTATTGTATATATCAGTCACGTGTTCACTTGTTTATTCACACTAGCACTTTGCATGATTTAATTGTTTGAACATATTCTATGGTCATTTTAATAACAATGATTTATTGCATTTAATTTATTATATAAAGTTGGAACATTACACTTGCACTTTCTATCAAGCCAGGCACACAGCCTGACACACATTTCACATAAGAGTTTATTTTTATTTTATTTTTTGGTTTCACATAATGAGCACATAGGTACAGTGCATTTGGCACTTTTTGGTTTGAAGACACTCATTCAACAGGCACCACTTATTCTTTATTTTTCCCCACATATAACTCCTTCCTCCCTCTTTAGGGAGTGGAACACACGTGAACCCAATCAGGTCTAGAACAGCGCCATATCTACTCTTTCCTCCTTCTTCAAAGGCTTAACCGTGTTCTCTGGGTGTGTTGTGTGTGTGTGGTTAGCTCACTGGGACAACACAGAGATTCCTGTTCACTGGGAACAGCAGATCTCCATTGTGTCCCGTCAGAACGGGGATCTGCCTTGTTTACACAGGCTGATCCCCGTTCTGCCTCGTTGTACCGCGATCGTGGGTGGCCAGCAGACATATAGTCCGCCGGACCCACGTGCACACTTTTCCCCGCATGCAGCGGGTGCGCGCCCACAGCATCTCATGCACCAAACCACGTACAGGTACATTGTTTCGTGCAGCGGGGCCACCCTGCCATATATGTGTGGAGGGCGGTCCAGAAGTGGTTAAAAGTCCATCTAAAGCCTATAATTTTTTTTCCTCTCAGAGTAATAAACAGGCATTTTTAAAAGAAAGTCAACATTTAAAATGTCTTAATAAATGTGAGTTACCTCTTTATAAGTAACTTACTAGCAAGGTGCAGGAGAAATCTAGCTTCCCAGCTGTAATTCTCCTGCACCCTACAAGTGGAGGAGGGGATGGGAGGAACTGAGCAGGGCTTTTACCTTACCATTAGGAGGTTAGGAAAATAAAGTAAATGTGCAGTCAATTGATCTAAAGGGCTGTGGGCAGAGCTAGGCATATCAAAAAAACATACCAGCACCTAAGCAGCTACAGCACGAGTTATGCCCCGTACACACGGTCGGACTTTGTTCGAACATTCCGACAACAAAATCCTAGGATTTTTTCTGACGGATGTTGGCTCAAACTTGTCTTGCATACACACGGTCACACAAATTTGTTGGAAAATCCGATCATTCTGAACGCGGTGACGTAAAACACCTACGTCGGGACTATAAACGGGGCAGTGGCCAACAGCTTTCATCTCTTTATTTATTCTGAGCATGCGTGGCACTTTGTCCGTCGGATTTGTGTACACACGATCGGAATTTCCCACAACGGATTTTGTTGACAGAAAATTTTTTATCCTGCTCTCAAACTTTGTGTGTCGGAAAATCCGATGGAAAATGTCCGATGGAGCCCACACATGGTCGGAATTTCCGACAAGGAAAATCCGACCGTGTGTACGGGGCATAAGGGTGACAACACAGTGATTGTGTTTTAATAGCAATGTCACCCATTAAAAGAAGTGTCTATCCAATGGATCTACTGGCAGGACCAACGTGTATTTACAGAAAAAAAAAATGAATAACAAACACACAAAAGATTCAGATCCTACATATATTATAAGATTTTATAGTTTGACCATAGTTCTATTTTAACAACTTCCATACCGCGCCTATTCTGGCACTCCTCTCCTGCATGTAAAATAATCATTTTTTTTGCTAGAAAATTACCCAGACTATATATATATATATATATATATATATATATATATTATATATATATATTTTCACACACTTTTAGCAGAGACAATAAGGAATAAAATGGTGGTCGTCGGAACTATTTCACACGATATTTTTGCAGCAAATTTTTCAAACTTTAACAAAATAAACTGTCCTATGAATAAAAAGGAATAAAAGTTTTGTTTTTTTTTAGTTTTAGTTACGCCGAGTAAATAGATACCCACCATGTCACGCTTTAGAATTGCGCACACTCGTGGAATGGTGCCAAATTCGGTAATTAAAAATCTCCATAGGCGACGCCGCTTGAATTTTTTTTTTTACAGGTTACCAGTTTAGCGTTACACAGAAGAGGTCTTTGACTAGAATTGTTGCTCTTGCTCTAACGATCGTGGCGATACCTCACGTGTGGTTTGAACATAGTTTATATGTATATGTGGGCACGACATACGTATGCGTTTGCTTCTGCTTTCGAGCACGTGGGGATGAGGGGGCTTTACTTTTTTTTTTGTTTATTTTATTTTTATAATTTTTTTTTTTTTTTTTTTTTAAAAACTTTCCCGTTGAATTTTTTTTTTTTGATCACAATAGGAATAGGGCATGACAGGTCCTCTTGATGGAGAGGTGTGGCGTCTATAAGACTCTCCACGCAGCTGAAAAGGCTGATATACACATGTAATATATAGATATATATTATCTCCGAAGGTCAAACAGACTGCCGGGGACCATGTGGCACATGGTATTCTCTATGGTGAAGTTCAGCCGCCAGCGGATTCCTTCGCTGGCTCGCCAAACACACAGGCGAGCCGGTAGAAGCAGCGGAGGCTGGCGACAGGAGGAACGTCCCCACCCGCCGCCTGTAAAAACAATCAAGCAGCTGAACAGGTGCAGGGAATAGCCGACAGAAAAAAAAATAAAAAATAATATCTGATAGATTCCTGTAGCTGCAGGCTTCATTCAGATATCTCCACTGAAAGTCCAGGACGTCATATGACGGCCATGGGCTGGAAGTAGTTAAGAAATATACTAAACTGTGGCAGTGTAGACAAAAAAAAGAAAAAAAAAAAAAAGAAGGATAAATAGAAAGAGCATATTACCTCATTCATGACTGTATCTGCTCCTATGATGTAGTCTGTATGGGGCCTCAAACCAGCTAATGCTGCAGGAGAGTTTGTTCCACTTACTTGAGAAAGCATAAAAACAAAAATACTTAAAAAGGTTCTCACATTAAAAATAAATAAATAAAATCAAAGCCCCATTGAACCCTCAGTTTAAATCGGCTAAATGCATTTCATGTGCACCTAAATAAAAGGGTGTGCGGCATCTTACAATTTTTTCTTTCTAAAGAAGCCACTTGAGTATAAAAAAGGCAGCAGCTGCAGACTAGCACTTCCACTACTGGGTCAGAGCTATAGCTCTCTAATCAGTAAAACATATGCCCCTTGCTGATTGGACAGCTCTAGCTCAGCAGGGGATGGGTCGCTCTCCTCAACATGCCGGACAAGCTTTGTACAGAAAATCTACTGTAAGGCAAGGAACACATTTTGTTTTTATGTACTGTATTTATCTAGTGTTAGCTGAAAGTTCAACTGGGCTTTAATTACTTCAATACAGGGCACTTTCACCTCCTTCCTGTCCAGGCCACTTTTCAGCTTCCAGCGCTGTCACACTTTGAATTACAATTGCGAGGTCAGGTAACACTGTAAGAATAGTATAAACTCCCGCGCTTATGGTAAGAAAATACAAAACGTATATAAAGAACTGCAGCCTCTATCAATAAATCCACCCTATGGTGAAAATAGAAAAACATAGGAAGAAAGGGATAGAAATGGCGCTGTTCTTACTTTAAGATGTTCCAGACCCTCTAAATGCGTGAGGGATGACTAGTGCTAGTATGTGCTAAAAGAGCTAGCAGTACTGATATCTGAGTAAGTATATGACAAAAAAAAGTGCAAAAACACTACCTAGTGTCATATGCTACTATATAGTAATATAGTGTGAGCCTCCTAATCAGAGGACCACCATCTGAAATGAATACTAGTGGAAAAAACAAAATAATTTATGCACTCAAAAAAAAAAAAAAAAAAAAAAAAGAAGAAGTGTGTATGTATGTATGTATGTATGTATGTATGTATGTATGTATGTATGTATGTATGTATGTATGTATATATATATATATATATATATATATATATATATATATATATATATATATATATACACACACACACATACACCTGTGCAAAATCCTCAAATGTAACCAGTGTATAATAATGCTATAGTGCTGAACTTAAAATACATATAAAGTCCCTAGATACTGGTATACTACAAAATCCAAAATAAAGTGACAAAATGCTCCTTCAGATTGTTATTCGGTGCTTCTTTAAAAGGTGCCCCATATGAGCCACTGTGTAGCACTGGGTAGCGGGGCTAACAGCGTCATTGCATCACTTCCGGTTTTCGGGCCGCTGATCGCAGATCGTTCAGTCTTCCTGATTTTAACCTTTCGCTTTGTATTTATTTTATTTACTAAATGTGAGTACCCATTGACCATGCGAATAAATACTCTAATGTTTTATGTACACTTTTTTTTTTTTGATTGCATAAATGTTTTGTTTTTTTTATTTTGTTTTTTCCACTAGTATTCATTTCAGATGGTGGTCCTCTGATTAGGAGGCTCACACTATATTACTATATAGTAGCATATAACAGTGTGGACACTGGGTAGTTTTTTTTTTATTTTTTGCTTTTTTTGTGTTTTTGCACGTTTTTTTGTCATATAATTACTCGGATATCAGTACTGCTAGCTCTTTTTGCACATTTGCACTTCCTATGCACTTTAGCACATACTAGCACTAGGAATCACTCACACATTTAGAGGTTCTGGAACATCTTAAAGTAAGAACAGCGCCATTTCTATCCCTTTCTTCCTATATTTTTCATGTAACGCTGTACCCAAACAAAGTTTTCATCATTTTGTTCACACAAATAGAGCTTTCTTTTGGTTGTTTTAATCACGACTGGGTTTTTTTTTTGCTAAATAAATGAAAGAAAAAAAAAAAAAAAGGACTGAAAATTTTGAAAATTATAATAATAAATGTTTTTCTTTCTTTTATAAAATTTTGCAAATAAACAATCTTTCTTCATGAATTTAGGTCAAAATGTATTCTGCTACATTTCTTTGGCGAAAATAACCCAAATCAGTGTATATTAGTCTGTAGGAACATTAAAGAGTACACAAACTATGGTATATATATTTGAAAATTGATGAATCCTGATGTACTGTACGGCCATCTCATTTCTTGAGGCCCAAAAATGTCAGGACAGTACAGATGTCCCCCAAATTACCACTTTTTGGAAAGTAGACAGTCCAAAGTTATTTAGTAAGAGGCATAGAGGCATGGTGAGTTTTTTGAAGTTGTCATAAGTATTTTTACATACAGTCACCAGTGCAGTGTCATCATATAACGGGTCTGGTGGTGATTAAGGACACTGACTGGCGACAGTATGAAAGAAAAAAAAAAAAGGTCCCCCCCCAGCTTGCATATAGAATATTATTGATTAGCTGCAATTGGTCAGAGCTAATCACAAGGTACAGATAAGTTGTGATTGGCCCAGCCTGAACCATGTGATCACAGATAGCAGCACAATTGTATACAATGGATGGCTTGAAAGGAAGTCTTCCGTTATGTACAACTGTCAGGTGAACCTCTGTAATTGGTTACAGCAGTCACATGGTACCGGCAGTAAGCCGGTACAGTGATCAGTCATCGGCTGTGTCTGGTGGATGTAACCGGTGACAGATTGCGCTATAAACAAACACATATATTTAATGTACTTTTTGCAATAATATTTTTTTTTTTTTTTTAAGAAAAAAAAAAAAAGTTTTTTCCCCAGTTTAGGCAAATCTGTATTCTTCTACTTTTTTTTTTTTAACCAAAAATAGCGCAATAAGTATATATTGATTGGTTTGCGCAAAAAAGTTATAGCACCTATAAAATAGGTCATTGATTTATGGCATTTTTATTATTATTATTTATTTATTTATTTTTAACCAGTAATGCGGTGATCTGTGATTTTTATCGTGACTGCGACATTGAGGCAGACAGATCGGCACTTGACACTTTTTTGAAACCATTGACATTTATACAGCGATCAGTGCTATAAATATCCACTGATTACTGTGTGAATGTCACTGGCAGGGAAGGGGTTAACACTAGGGGGCGATCAAGGGGTTAACTGTATTCCCTAGGTGTGCTCTAACTGTTTAGACACACAGATCCACGTTCATGCTCTGTCACAAGCAATCGCAGGTGTCCGGCGGACATCGTGGCAGTCGGGCATGCGCATCAGCTCCTTGGTGACGCGGCGGGCATGCGCCCCTCTATTCTGGCGGGAAGCCAAGGATGTCATATGACGCCTGCCCGGGATAGGAGAGCCACCTTAGGGACGTCATATGACTATGGGAGGGATGGCAAGTGGTTGAGAGGGAAGATTTAGGAAAAAACAAACAAACACTTTCCACAGTCCCTTTTACATTCCAAAGCCCCCCCTGCACATTACATAGACCCCTGCAATTACACTATGCAGACCCCCCCCAACACACAATTACGCAGCCCACCTATACATTACGCAGCCTCCTCCCCCTGCACAGTACACAGCTCCTTTACATTGCACAGCCACCTTGCACTTCTCATGGGACAGCACTGCCAGCGTACTCCAAAGTTAAAATAAAAATAAATAAATCAGTGCCAGTCTCTTCTCACAGACCCTTCCCACACTGTGCCGTCATTACAAACACCTCACTAGCCCCATTTCCTCCAGCTGGTCACATGACCTCCCTCCTCCTAAAGCTACACTCGGAGGGGGAGGAGGAGAGCGGCCAGAAAGAACGGGGAGAATGAGGCATCTGTGGACTCCGGTTCACCATGACACTTTTACACAGCCTACAAAAGGACACATGTAAAAGGGACTGGCAGTGACCCTCTTCCATTTTTAAAGTACACCGGCAGGCCGGCCCAGGAGAGGCGGGGCCGCCAGCATGACACCGCTGCCCAATCCCCGCTGAAAAAAAAAAAAAAAAGAAGGAATATCGGCGTATAACACGCAGGCAGCTTGTCCTCTGTTTTCAGGGGATAAAGTGCGTGTTCTACACCTATAAATACGGTAACCACAATGTGTTGAAGTCTTTGGATCAGCATGACAGACAGTCAACACCTATTTTCTGCAGATTGTCTAAAATAACTCACCAGCACATTCCATACGTTCTCATTAGCCCCTTCGAAGCTGCAGAATCGTATGCCGACTCCCAGCAAGTTTTGTCCTCCCCACATATTACTGGGTGTCACCGTTGCCTCCCTCAGTTCCAGGGTCTTGTTGCTGTCAGGCTTCTCGACGCTTGCTTTTAGCAGATCTTTCAACGTGTCATTGTCTTTATTCTATGGGAGAGACATCACCAATTCATATCATAGGAATATAATCAAACTAGTTATCAGACTTTTAAAAGATAAAAAGCAATGATTAATCTTTAGGGAGGGGCGAGCCCCCTCCAAGCAAACCTGCCCTTAATTTATCCCCTGCTATATGTGCTTCAACTTGGGAGACTGAAAACTATGGTTAGGAACACAGTATACAGAGGAGCCTTGGCGAGGCACTGTGGCTTTCACATAGATTTGCAAATGTGTGCAACTAAACCCTTTGTCACTTACATACACTTGTTTTTTTTCAGGCTAGCTGGTAAGTGTGCTGGGAATTTTTGTTGTTTTCTAACCTGACAAAGACTGCTCAGATGAGAACAGGAAAGCTCTTTAGTACAAATTCTAAAACAAAGGCCCCTCCAAAAATATGAATTGTATTCTTCACATTCAAGAAATAAGTGGAAACCCCTCCACTTGAGGTCTCATGTGAGTCTCTCAGTTTGGACCCCCATCCAGGTCAGAGACTTCTGAGTTTTTTTCCAAGGCACGGCTTCGGCTCAGAAAAATCTAAAGGTAACGGATTTCTAAGACAGAGCGGAGGCTCCACACAACGCTATTTTGTTCTGCCTCTGACACTACAAGATCAACAGGTCTTTCCAGTCATGCCACCCAGCCAGTTTGTATAAGCCCATAAGTGAAAGGATTTTCCTTGTCTTTCCTGAAGTTTGTGTTGGTCTGAACAGAACTATGCTGAATGGAATAACGTATGAGCCGCTACTCCGTTTTAAAGTGGTTGTAAACCCTTTACAACAACTTTATGCTACAGGCAAGCCTATAATGTTTAGCAGATATCCCCTGTATGTGCCGATGACATCGGCACATGCGCACTGGTGTAAACTGAAGCAACGGCACAAATGTGCCGTTGCTTCAGTCTGTGTGCCATTACCGGTGGCTCCCGCGCGCATGCACGGGAGTGACGTCATCGCAGCTCTGGCCAATCACAGCGCTGGAGCCGCGATACCTGGAAGTAACCCCCAGGAGAGATGTCGCCGGCCGGAGGGAGGCTTCATTCTCGGGCAAGTAATTCATAATGAGCTAGTATGCTATGCATACTAGCTCATTATACCTTTGTCTTGCAGGGGTTTTTTTCCCAGGGTTTACAACCACTTTAAACAAGCACTAAAGAAGGACATAGCAGCGAAGGAGGTTTTTTAAAAAATGTTTATGTTTGTGTGTGAAGTTGTAAGACACACATAATGTAAACATAGAATACAGACTAGAACACGTTCAACTTACCAGTCTATTTATTGAAATAATGAAGTCAAAGAAAGGTTCAAGCCCAGCTCTGTGTCCAGGAGAGTTCTCTTGTACCTGTTAAGAGAAGCGGAGTCTGTTTAGTCATCGATTTGGAGAGAGTTTCGCCTTATCACAGTAAATCTGAACTGTACTGTGTAAGATGTGAGGGCTGTTGGTGCTTTGACTTGAAACAAACAAATTCAGGATTTATGGCGCGAATATAGCGGCCGCCACTGTCAATCGTTCATTCAGGGTTCCCAGTGCACTCATTTCCCAGCTATAATGCTGAGCCTCTGGCATCACAACTTTCAAAAGTTACTGACACAAAACAAATATGCACACTAAGGGTTATGATGATGCCTTTCTGCAGGATTTTTCCAGGTCCATGACTAAGAAGGTATTAAAAAAGGAAAAAGGTAGGCAACGGGAGTCCTCACATTTCACTATACGTTTCTCAAACTTTCACACTGGGGCGCTTTGCAGGCGCTACATCGCTAAAAAAAGCGCCTGAAAAGCTCCCTGAAACAGCCCCGAGGGCTTTCACACTGGAGCGGTGCGCTGGCAGGATGCTGAAAAAAGTCCTGCTAGCAGCATCTTTGGAGCGGTGAAGGAGCGGTGCATACACTGCTCCTTCACCGCTCCTGCCCATTTAAATCAACAGGGCAGCACGCTATACCGCCGGTTAAATCCACCCCACTAGCGGCCAAATAGTGCCACTAAAATGACAGTAAAGCGGCGCTATATTTACCACCGACGCCCCCACCGCTCCGGTGTGAAAGGGGCCTAAAGGACCATCACCGGCATCTGCTAAAATGAAGGATAAGCCAATCTGAACTCTGATCCTCCACTTTGGCTGTGATGAAGATGTGTGATCAAGGAATAAAGAGAATATTTTTATGCTGGGGCCCATTCGAAAGTGAGTAGGCTGCAGAAATGCACAATAAATCAATAAATGTAATAATAATAATAATAATAAATGTCAATAGAATTCCTTTCCTAAAACCACACTAAACCCAAATGTACCGATGACAAACATTTGACAACCACAGCAGCCTGTTCTCTGTAAAGTTTGAAAAATGCAAGAATCTGCCTGGCTGCCACAGAGACTAACGTACTCCTTCCTCCAGCATATGTTCCACCATGCAAGTCTGATGTCTGACGTCTTTACTCTTCTTCCTTATCTTAGGTTAATTATGAATTCATTTTACTGTACATCCCTTAAAAGCTTCTGTGGCTCCCTCAGCAAGGTTTGCATTGTCTAGTTTGCTGTGCTGCAACAAGGAAAATGCTGAGTACAACCAAAGACAAGCACATCCTAATGGATTCACTCCCAGGGCCAGATCACATGCAAATGACTGCTGCCGAGCCTGCCTTCTGCCTGGGAATGTACAGTATACAATCTCCCTGTACTGAGTTGTGTTGTATTAAACCAAGTGACATTATACAAGAATAAAATATCATTTCTACAGATTAATAAACTAGATCAGAGGAGTGTGGACTACTTGAAGTGGTTCTAAAGGCAGGTTTTCTACCGGAATATATTCTCTGCATTAAATGTAAAAAAACCTTTCACTGTGTGTGCCTTTCCATCCCACCCTAAACACTTACCTGACACCGCTCTCCATCCAGCGCTGTCCCCACCTGCAGCCTGACTCTGCTCTCTCTTCCTGCATTCATGGGCTTGGCTGAGAGCAGTGGAAGCTATTGGTTCCCGCTGCTGAGAGTCAAATTGAATGAAGTAGGGGGTGGGGCCGAGCCGTGCATGTCAATGGACGCACACAGCCTGGCTCCGGATCAACCCCGCACGAGTGTCCTCAGAGATCAGGAGGAGCCAAAAGTGCAAGGGACTCCAGAAGAGGTAGTACGGGACCACTCTGTGTAATACTTGCACAGAGCAGGTAAGTATAACATGTTTGTTTTTCTAATTGAAAAAAAAAAAAAAAAAAAATTATAACTTTGCAATCACTTTAAGGCAGAACACCAGTCAAAAAAAAAAAATGTCATTATTAAAAGATACATAAAAAAATAAAATATATATATCAGCTTCTGTAATCCGGAGCGATGTTAGTTTTGCTCGATTAAATGATTTCCAGCATCGTACAACCAAATTGTCCTGACCCCAGTCATACCTGTGACTGGATAGTGAAAGAAAAGCTTCTCTCCCCTATTGAAATTGCTTATTCTGATTTCATTGCACACTGTGAGCTTCTTACAGTTCACATCAGAAGCTGCAGCAAGTCACACAGAGCAGTCCGATTTCCTGGCTGGAGGACATCCATTATGTAATTCTTCTTCTCCCCCACGTCTGTCTCTGGCTCACCCCTTTCATCCATTGGTTTCAGTTCTTTCAATAATAGAGGTTCAGCATTACTTGTGGTCATTGTATTCAAGATTCTATGGACAGCCTCCTGCCAGCCCCTCCCACCAGCTGTGATCTGCCATAGAGAAGTAAAGAGACCTAGTGATGATGTCACAGTCTAAAATGACGTATGTCATGAAAATAGAAAGGTTTTCTTTATACATTTCCTTAGCGTGTTGAGGAAGGTGGAAAGGAGGAATCGGGGAAGGTAAAATACAAGCAGATTAAACTACAGCTTTTAAAGCCCAAGTTCAGACTTTTTTTTTTTTTTTTTTTTTAGCCTCTGACATTGTGAGAAAAGATTAGAACTTCCCTTCCTGTCTTAGTGAGAGGGCATTAGAGGGGTAGAGAAGAGATGGAGACTCTCTCCATTAGCAGAAACAGCATTTCTCATCCTTCTGAGGGGGAAATCTCAGCCTGCCTGATCAGTGGTGATTAGCTGACAGATTCCCTGCTGTGCAGACAGACTCCAATGGAGCCGCTCCATGTGGAAGGGGCCCAACACATCTTAGTGCCTTTTGCAGTTTAGACACTAGGGGGAGCCCTCAGTGGCTCTGTGATATTACTTTGCCTTAACTTCTGAGATAAATTATACCCCACATACTCCCATACTTGCATTGTGAAACAAAGCAGTAGAGCACAATTATTGCTTCAAGAATGCATTCAGGAGGTAAAGCTGAAGTCCCACTGACCCGGTCACCCAACAAATACCAGGGGTGAAACAGTGTATAGAGCCAACCAGTTCCACACACAAGTACACAGCACAAGAATATACTTCACTCCATTCTCTTGAAGGTGGTGATGCAGGCAGATTCAGGTTCACGGTTTCCTTTGGGAAAGAGTGTCCCAGATATCTCATGGATGCCCCTTCCTCTTCCACACCACAAGTACTAAATCTTGTGTATAAGATGAGCAGCAAGAGGTAAGGAATACATTCCCCCCTGGGTGTAGGTTCTCAGCACTGCTAGGACTCCTCATTACACCTCACAAACCAGAATGGCATAACAAGCATATGGGAACAAGGAAATGCTTAGCAAGTCTAACTCTGGGCTCATGCTTATAGGGGGGGGGGGGTGTGTGTGTGTGTGTGTGTGTGTGTGTGTGTGTGTGTGTGTGTGTGTGTGTGTGTGTGTGTGTGTGTGTGTGTGATCTTGCTGGCAGTAATACCCTATGCAACATCTGTAATGTTACATGAAGTGCAAATGTACCCGATTTGCTAGGAAGCCACCTAACCTCCTTGACTGTTATGCCCTGTACACACGATCGGATTTTCCGACGGAAAATGCGTGATAGGATCTTGTTGTCGGAAATTTCGACCGTGTGTAGGCTCCATCACACATTTTCCATCGGATTTTCCGACACACAAAGTTTGAGAGCAGACTATAAAATTTTCCGACAACAAAATCCGTTGTCGGAAATTCCGATCGTGTGTACACAAATCCGACGGACAAAGTGCCACGCATGCTCAGACTAAATAAAGAGATGAAAGCTACTGGCCACTGCCCCGTTTATAGTCCCGACGTACGTGTTTTACGTCACCGCGTTTAGAACTATCAGATTTTCCGACAACTTTGTGTGACCGTGTGTATGCAAGACAAGTTTGAGCCAACATCCGTCGGAAAAAATCCTAGGATTTTGTTGTCGGAATATCCGATCAATGTCCGATTGTGTGTACGGGTCATTAGGACGCAAGTAGCCCCCGCCGCACAGCATTTATACAAGCTAGACTTCCATTCAGGCCACTTGCAAGCGCATTCAGGGCTGATAGCGTATATTTACACTCACTACTGTATGCATGTAAATGTAAGTACAAATGTTTACAAGTGTACATCATTAACCATTTCAGCCCCGGAAGAATATACCCCCTTCTGACCAGAGCACTTTTTGCAATTCAGCACTGCGTCTCGTTAACTGACAATTGCGCGGTCGTACGATGTTGTATTCAAACAAAATTGATGTCCTTTTTTCCCCCCACAAATAGAGCTTTCTTTTGGTGGCATTTGATCGCCTCTGCAGTTTTTATTTTTTGCGCTATAAACAAAAAAAGAGCGACAATTGAGAAAAAAAAAAACCCACAATATTTTGTACTTTTTGCTGTAATAAATATCCCTATTTTTATTTAAAAAAGCTAATTTTTTCTCAGTTTAGGCCGATATGTATTCTTCTACATATTTTTGGGGAGGAGGAGGAGGGGGGGGGGGGGGGAAATCGCAATAAGCGTATACTGATTGGTTCGCGCAAAAACTCTATTTTGTAGAGTCTACAAAATAGGGGATAGATCTATAGCTTTTTAAAAATTTTTTACTAGTGATGTCAGTGATCTGCGATTTTTTTCATGACTGCGACATTATGGCGGACACATTGGACAATTTTGACACATTTGTGGGACCAATGGTATTATTACAGCGATTAGTGCTATAAAAATGCATTGATTACTGTAAAAATGTCATTGACAGTGAAGAGGTTAACACTAGGGGGTGATCCAGGGGTTAACTGTGTTCCCTGGGAGGTGATTCTAACTGAAGAGGGAGTGGACTGACTAGAATAAGTGACAGATCGTGGTTCCTAGCTAATAGGAACACACGATCGGTCATTCCTCTCAGAACAAAATACGGATTTGTGTGTACATACACACACACACACACACACACACACACACACACACACACACACTTCCGTGTTTTGTCCCTCGTGCTCGCGATCGCTCGTGGCCGGCGGTCATCGACACCATCGGCCATGAGCATCAGCACCCCTGCTGTGCAGGGTGCGCGTGCGCGCCTGCTATTTCGATCCCGCGAGCCGACGTACAGCTACAACGGTCCACGGGATTGTGCCGACCTGCCACAGTATAATGTTGGCGGCTGGTCGGCAAGAGGTTAAATATAAATCATATGGAAGACCGAGGGTACTGATTATTTTTTTTATAAATGCAGATGAGAGAGCCGAGCTCAGCTGTGTGCTCCATAGAATAACACACAGCTGCATTTAGATCCATATAAAATGTACACATTACAGACCTGAGTGCAGAATATTTTGTACCCGTGTACATAGGCACTCTGTCTGGGCATTCTAAATCAATTTGTTTTTATATAGAATAAGCAAAGTCTGCACATTTCCTGATGAAGCCATAGCACTGGGGGGGGGGGGGGGGGGGGGGCAGAGAAGACACACACACACACAGAAGTGGGGGGGGGGGGGGAATCAGAGATGACACACACAGAAGTGGGGGGGGGGGGGGAAATCAGAGATGACACACACAGAAGTGGGGGGGGGGGGGGAATCAGAGATGACACACACAGAAGTGGGGGGGGGGGGGGGGGAATCAGAGATGACACACACAGAAGTGGGGGGGGGGGGGGATCAGAGATGACACACACAGAAGTGGGGGGGGGGGGGGGGGAATCAGAGATGACACACACAGAAGTGGGGGGGGGGGGGGGATCAGAGATGACACACACAGAAGTGGGGGGGGGGGGGAATCAGAGATGACACACACAGAAGTGGGGGGGGGGGGGGGAATCAGAGATGACACACACAGAAGTGGGGGGGGGGGGGGAATCAGAGATGACACACACAGAAGTGGGGGGGGGGGGGGGAATCAGAGATGACACACACAGAAGTGGGGGGGGGGGGGGAAATCAGAGATGACACACACAGAAGTGGGGGGGGGGGGGAATCAGAGATGACACACACAGAAGTGGGGGGGGGGAAATCAGAGATGACACACACAGAAGTGGGGGGGAATCAGAGATGGCACACACAGGAGTGGGGGGGGGGGGATCAGAGATGGCACACACAGGAGTGGGGGGGGGGGATCAGAGATGGCACACACAGGAGTGGGGGGGGGGATCAGAGATGGCACACACAGGAGTGGGGGGGGGGGGATCAGAGATGGCACACACAGGAGTGGGGGGGGGATCAGAGATGACACACACAGGAGTGGGGGGGTCAGAGATGACACACACAGAAGTGGGGGGGAATCAGAGATGACACACACAGAAGTGGGGGGGAATCAGAGATGACACACACAGAAGAGGGGGGGAATCAGAGATGACACACACAGAAGAGGGGGGGAATCAGAGATGACACACACAGAAGAGGGGGGGGGGGGATCAGAGATGACACACACAGGAGTGGGGGGGGGGATCAGAGATGGCACACACAGGAGTGGGGGGGGGGGGATCAGAGATGGCACACACAGGAGTGGGGGGGGGGGGGGGATCAGAGATGACACACACACAGGAGTGGGGGGGTCAGAGATGACACACACAGAAGTGGGGGGGGGGGAAATCAGAGATGAAACACACAGAAGTGGGGGGGGGGGGGGGGAATCAGAGATGACACACACAGAAGTGGGGGGGGGGGGGGGAATCAGAGATGACACACACAGAAGTGGGGGGGGGGGGGAATCAGAGATGACACACACAGAAGTGGGGGGGGGGGGGAATCAGAGATGACACACACAGAAGTGGGGGGGGGGAATCAGAGATGACACACACAGAAGTGGGGGGGGGGGGGGGGAATCAGAGATGACACACACAGAAGTGGGGGGGGGGGGGGGAATCAGAGATGACACACACAGAAGTGGGGGGGGGGGGGAATCAGAGATGACACACACAGAAGTGGGGGGGGGGAAATCAGAGATGACACACACAGAAGTGGGGGGGAATCAGAGATGGCACACACAGGAGTGGGGGGGGGGGGATCAGAGATGGCACACACAGGAGTGGGGGGGGGATCAGAGATGGCACACACAGGAGTGGGGGGGGGGGGGGATCAGAGATGGCACACACAGGAGTGGGGGGGGGAATCAGAGATGACACACACAGGAGTGGGGGGGTCAGAGATGACACACACAGAAGTGGGGGGGAATCAGAGATGACACACACAGAAGTGGGGGGGAATCAGAGATGACACACACAGAAGAGGGGGGGAATCAGAGATGACACACACAGAAGAGGGGGGGAATCAGAGATGACACACACAGAAGAGGGGGGGGGGGGGGATCAGAGATGACACACACAGGAGTGGGGGGGGGGGATCAGAGATGGCACACACAGGAGTGGGGGGGGGGGGATCAGAGATGGCACACACAGGAGTGGGGGGGGGGGGGGGGGATCAGAGATGACACACACACAGGAGTGGGGGGGTCAGAGATGACACACACAGAAGTGGGGGGGGGGGAAATCAGAGATGAAACACACAGAAGTGGGGGGGGGGGGGGAATCAGAGATGACACACACAGAAGTGGGGGGGGGGGGGAATCAGAGATGACACACACAGAAGTGGGGGGGGGGGGAATCAGAGATGACACACACAGAAGTGGGGGGGGGGGGGGAATCAGAGATGACACACACAGAAGTGGGGGGGGGGGGGAATCAGAGATGACACACACAGAAGTGGGGGGGGGGGGGGGGAATCAGAGATGACACACACAGAAGTGGGGGGGGGGGGGGAATCAGAGATGGCACACACAGAAGTGGGGGGGGGGAATCAGAGATGGCACACACAGAAGTGGGGGGGGGGGAATCAGAGATGACACACACAGAAGTGGGGGGGGGGGAATCAGAGATGACACACACAGAAGTGGGGGGGGGGGGAATCAGAGATGACACACACAGAAGTGGGGGGGGGGAATCAGAGATGACACACACAGGAGTGGGGGGGGTCAGAGATGACACACACAGGAGTGGAGGGGTCAGAGATGACACACACAGGAGTGGGGGGGGGGTCAGAGATGACACACACAGAAGTGGGGGGGAATCAGAGATGACACACACAGAAGTGGGGGGGAATCAGAGATGACACACACAGAAGTGGGGGGGGGAATCAGAGATGACACACACAGGAGAGGGGGGGGAATCAGAGATGACACACACAGGAGTGGGGGGGGGGGGGATCAGAGATGGCACACAGGAGTGGGGGGGGGGGGAATCAGAGATGACACACACAGGAGTGGGGGGGTCAGAGATGACACACACAGAAGGGGGGGGGGGTCAGAGATGACACACACAGAAGGGGGGGGGGGTCAGAGATGACACACACAGAAGGGGGGGGGGGTCAGAGATGACACACACAGAAGGGGGGGGGGGGTCAGAGATGACACACACAGAAGGGGGGGGGGGGTCAGAGATGACACACACAGAAGGGGGGGGGGGGTCAGAGATGACACACACAGAAGGGGGGGGGTCAGAGATGACACACACAGAAGGGGGGGGGTCAGAGATGACACACACAGAAGGGGGGGGGTCAGAGATGACACACACAGAAGGGGGGGGGGGTCAGAGATGACACACACAGAAGGGGGGGGGGGTCAGAGATGACACACACAGAAGGGGGGGGGGTCAGAGATGACACACACAGAAGGGGGGGGTCAGAGATGACACACACAGAAGGGGGGGGTCAGAGATGACACACACAGAAGGGGGGGGGGGGTCAGAGATGACACACACAGAAGGGGGGGGGAATCAGAGATGACACACACACACACACACACACACACACACACAGGAGTGGGGGGGGGGTCAGAGATGACACACACAGGAGTGGGGGGGGGGGGTCAGAGATGACACACACAGGAGTAGTGGGGGGGGGGGGTCAGAGATGACACACACAGGAGTAGTGGGGGGGGGGGGGGTCAGAGATGACACACACACACAGGAGTAGTGGGGGGGGGTCAGAGATGACACACACAGGAGTGGGGGGGGGGGGTCAGAGATGACACACACAGGAGTGGGGGGGGGGTCAGAGATGACACACACAGGAGTGGGGGGGGGGTCAGAGATGACACACACAGGAGTGGGGGGGGGTCAGAGATGACACACACAGGAGTGGGGGGGGGGGTCAGAGATGACACACACAGGAGTGGGGGGGGGGGGGTCAGAGATGACACACACAGGAGTGGGGGGGGGGGGTCAGAGATGACACACACAGGAGTGGGGGGGGGTGGGTCAGAGATGACACACACAGGAGTGGGGGGGGGTCAGAGATGACACACACAGGAGTGGGGGGGGGGTCAGAGATGACACACACAGGAGTGGGGGGGGGGGTCAGAGATGACACACACAGGAGTGGGGGGGGGGGGGGGTCAGAGATGACACACACAGGAGTGGGGGGGGGGGTCAGAGATGACACACACAGGAGTGGGGGGGGGGTCAGAGATGACACACACAGGAGTGGGGGGGGGGGTCAGAGATGACACACACAGGAGTGGGGGGGGGGGGGGTCAGAGATGACACACACAGGAGTGGGGGGGGGGTCAGAGATGACACACACAGGAGTGGGGGGGGGGGTCAGAGATGACACACACAGGAGTGGGGGGGGGGGTCAGAGATGACACACACAGGAGTGGGGGGGGGGGGTCAGAGATGACACACACAGGAGTGGGGGGGGGGGTCAGAGATGACACACACAGGAGTGGGGGGGGGGGTCAGAGATGACACACACAGGAGTGGGGGGGGGGTCAGAGATGACACACACAGGAGTGGGGGGGGGGTCAGAGATGACACACACAGGAGTGGGGGGGGGGGGTCAGAGATGACACACACAGGAGTGGGGGGGGTCAGAGATGACACACACAGAAGGGGGGGGGGCAGAGATGCCACACACAGAAGGGGGGGGGGCAGAGATGCCACACACAGAAGGGGGGGGGGTCAGAGATGACACACACAGAAGAGGGGGGTCAGAGATGACACACACAGAAGAGGGGGGTCAGAGATGACACACACAGAAGAGGGGGGTCAGAGATGACACACACAGAAGGGGGGGGGGTCAGAGATGACACACACAGAAGTGGGGGGGGGGGATCAGAGATGACATACACAGAAGTGGGGGGGGGATCAGAGATGACACACACAGAAGTGGGGGGGGGGCAGAGATGACATACACAGAAGTGGGGGGGGGGCAGAGATGACACACACAGAAGTGGGGGGGGGCAGAGATGACACACACAGAAGTGGGGGGGGGGGCAGAGATGACACACACAGAAGTGGGGGGGGGGGGGCAGAGATGACACACACAGAAGTGGGGGGGGGGATCAGAGATGACACACACAGAAGTGGGGGGGGGGCAGAGATGACACACACAGAAGTGGGGGGGGGCAGAGATGACACACACAGAAGTGGGGGGGGGGTCAGAGATGACACACACAGAAGTGGGGGGGGGGTCAGAGATGACACACACAGAAGTGGGGGGGGGGGTCAGAGATGACACACACAGAAGTGGGGGGGGGATCAGAGATGACATACACAGAAGTGGGGGGGGGATCAGAGATGACACATACAGGAAGGGGGGGGGGAATATCTCTCAAATACAGAACACTGTCGGTACACACACAGCCCCTTCCCCGGACAGACACTCCCCGGCCTCCACATTGCACCTACCTGTAAGACACGGTACCTCTCTGTTCCTCCTCCGGGATCTCCACACTCTGTGTCACCCTCATGTCGCGCCCCCCTCAGGCGATAACACAAAGCACTGCAGCTTTTTACATGACGCACACACACAGGCCAGCCTGCCCTCACTGCACAGCGGCGCTCTCTTTTGCCACCTGCAGGCTGGAGGGAGGAGAAATCCGAATCTCTCTTCGGCTGCCGCTACTCCGGTCAGCGTACGTAGAAAACTAAAGCCAGCGCGTGTTGACGCGCGCGCCGCCTCTGATTGGCGGAGGGGGCTGAGAGATGCGTCATATCAACCGCCCGAAGGCTGAGCCAGCGCCATTTTCACTTCGCTAGCGACCAGGAAGGAGGCGTGTCTTCTCAGAGCTCCTGTGACAGAACAGCGCCCTATAGCGGAATCATCTGACACTACACCACAGATCTTTCATCGGAGAGAGATAGTAAGTGTCATTACTTTCATGTAATCTTATCTGTAAGGCCGGCATCAGGGGGGCAGCCAGAGGCGGCTCTCTAATTTGCCTGATGGATGTTTGGGTGAGAATGTCCCCAAGCTGGCGGAGTGAGCGGGCCGGACTGGTAAAGTGTCTTTTTGTATACATCGCTGCCTGCTGTGAGTTGTAGGGGTGGAGGCGGGGCTGCCGGCCATTGGTGAACCCGTCAGGAGAGGGCGGGGAGGGGCGGACTGGGGGGCGGGGCGGCCTCTGATGCCTCGTGAAAAAGTCCGTTGCTCGCTCCGCACTACTACGGACAGGAGAGACACCCGCCGGCCGCTGAACCCCGTGTGTTCTATGTGAGCGGAGCACATAGTGATATGTTATATGTACACAAAGGTCACAGCAGTCACTTGTGTGAGGCCGAGTGATCTCCACCCCACAGGAGCTTTCTAGTCCCGCCCCGTGTCATGTCATGTAGAGGACGGGATGCGGGATGAGAAGGCCGAGGAGAGTGAGACCTGCGAGGAGCCAATGAGGTCCCGTGCAACAGGGGGAGGGGTCGTTAATTTGTAATGCTATTAGTAATATGCAGCATTGAGGGGGTTAATGTACTGCCACTGATGCATTAGGGACCAGTGTCAGATCATTAACCCCCTGTATGCTGCAGTATCCGTGCCATTTTTGTGCTCCCCTAGGCAAAATAAAATTGAGCGCCCCCCCCCTCTAAATGTGTCCCCCCCCCTCAGGCGCAGTATATTGTTATTGTCTCCGGGTCTGATGGGAAGACACAGATATTCACAGCGATCAGCTGCAGCTTCCTTATCAGACCCCGAGACATGAGGGCAGAGGATGTGACAGCACTGGTTGGCACGGATATGCGGCACTGGTTGGCACTGATAAGGAGGCAGTGATGAAGCTACACTGATATGCGGCACTGATAAGAAGGCAGTGATGAAGCTACACTGATATGCGGCACTGGTTGGCACTGATAAGGAGG